>NC_069503.1:788656024-788721024 GCF_027579735.1 Bombina bombina | reverse complement strand
TTAACCATGCTTAGATAATATTGCAGAATGCAGCGCTAGTTTAGATGTGTATACGGTAATATTATAGAATGAGTAATGATATATCCATAGTTTCTACTTTAAATTATTCTTATTAAAAGGTATATGATAGTTATGTTATTACAACTATACATTTATATATGAATAACATTCAACAATAACATTATTTTTTATTATTTAAGACTATTAAAAGGGTGGAAACAGAAAAGGGAATTATATAGGATATTTGGGCACGCTTGTGCCTATGGTTCTTATCTGCTGTTTCTATGGAATAATTACATGGGGTTCAGAAGAAAAAAAAAATGCCCCCAGGAAAAAAAAATGTACAGTTCATAGAGGGTCAATAAAGACCATATTCTTATAGGGCCTTGACCTGGGTGTCATACAACCATTAGAGATTTCAGGAAACAAATAGAAATGCAGATTTTGACTAAATTACAAAAGTAAGCAACGTAAATAATATAAACAGTCACATTGATAATTGTCCAATTGATAAAGGCTACCTGAATTTTTAAAGAAAGTTTTTATTGCAGTTACTATGGATATATTATTGCTAAATTTAAAGTATTTTTTTACGTGTTCTGTTTTTATCTACATATCAATACTAGTGTTCTACAAATAAATAATTATAATATTATATATTATAATATAACAATATTTTATGAACAGTGTGCTGCTCCAGGCTAGCACGGTGGTTAGATCTTCAAGATATCTCCTATCTAGCACTACCTAAAAGTACAATATGTTTTTATTATTGCCATAGTGTCATAGATAAAATGTGTGATATCATGGTTACCTGACTTTTGTGTGTGTGTATGTTTGTACTGCTGTTTAAGCATTAAGAACTGGTGGGTTATATAATTGAGATAGAGGTGGTATTTTTATAATATAAAAAAATAAATAAACTGAGTGTTGAATTTCCACTATATATATTCACACACACACACATACATATTTATATACACATACATACATATTTATATACACATACACACACACATACCTGTGTATATATATATATATATATATATATATATATACATATGCATATATATATATATATATATACATATACACATGCATATATAACAATCTATATGTACACACACTGAAAAGAAATGTATTAAGACAATGGCCCCTATTTATTAAAGGTCTTGCGGACCTGATCCGCATTGTCGGATCAGGTCCGCAAGACCTCGCTAAATGCGGAGAGCAATACGCTCTCCGCATCTAACATTGCACCAGCAGCTCACAAGAGCTGCTAGTGCAACGCCGCCCCCTGCTGACTCGCGGCCAATCAGCCACCAGCAGGGGGGTGTCAATCAACCTGATCGTACTTGATCGGGTTGATTTCAGGTGATTCCTGCCCGCCTGCTCCGAGCAGGCGGACAGGTTATGGAGTTTAGACCGCTGCTTCATAACTGGTGTTTCTGGCGAGTCTGAAGACTCGCCAGAAACACGACCCTTCAAGCTCCATTCGGCGCTTGATAAATATGGGCCAATGACTACATAACTTTTTCTTAAGAAAATACTAATTTAAAAAATATTTCTATACAAAATATACACACCATATACAAGAATAAAGTAATCTATTTTTATGATTGCAATCCATAATATACAAAGTTCATTAGTGCAAATGACTGCTGACCTGCAGCATTTATATTCTTATAAATATTCTGAATATCCTTTCTGCAGTTTAGGATTTTTCATCTTCACTTAATGGTTTGTGATTCTATAGTATTGGAAATAAAACCTTTAATCTATAAACTTTGTATACCCTAGCTGATCCATTTGTGTCCAACATATGTCCTCAATTAATTGAATGTCTTCCTTTGGCATTTTAAGTTTCCATATGTTTATACTAGATGGTGAAATCTCTCCTTCATATGGAAGATAAAACAAATTTGTTGAACTGGCAAACATTATTTGGTTTAAACTTGCTGGAGGAAGTGGAATTCCAAAAAATGAATAAATTCTTTCTGTTGTTTCCTGTGGTAAGTTTACAATGTCCTCAAATCTAACCATAAGGTAATTTAGTGATGACAAATTTCTGTTTATCCTACTTACAGCTGCTGTATTTGATAACCATAAATGAGAAAGTTTGGAAACTGTATTTGATTTAGTATCTAACAGTTTTTCTTCTAGAGAGTCATATTCAACTGCATAACCAGGATTCGAGTTACACTTTTGTTTTTCTTCTTCTTTAAACATTAATGATAACCGCTGCTGCATATTCTTCAAATAAAAGAGACTAGGCTTGCTTTTATACAACACTGAATAAACCCACGCACGAGGGTCACGAACAACAAACAATGCCCTCAATGAAGATCCAATTACTTTTGCAAAAAATGGAAGTTTTAAAGTCCAGCTTCCACTGCTTAAGCCAAGAACCGGTTGAGCTTTTGGGAATGTTGTTAGATGGTTCCTAAGCTGTCTGATGTAATCAGCTTCTTTATCATAACTTCCTTTGTTTCTGCTTTTCTGTTCTGAAAAAGGATCTTTGCGTTTGTACCTTCTCTTTTTATCTCTATTAATAACTGAATGACGGAAAAGTTTGGCTTTACCGGGCTCAGTCAAATCAATATTTTGTAAATGAAGTTTTGTATCTTGGGCCAAAGATTGCAGCCAACCTTGGATTAATTTGAAATGTCCATCCTGTACATCAGAACTACTCCATTCACAAGCATCCACAAATGAGTCTATTTTAAACTCTGCATCTGGAATATCAATAAAAGTGGTAGGAATCTTAAGGTAAATAAAATCTGAACTGTTGAAAAATACTTGTTTTAGAATCTCAGCTCCTGAACCTGGTAGGGAAGTAATCACTACAACTGGAAGACCATGAGAATTACTTTGAAATTCTTTGTTTTCTGGATTTGCAATTTCATTATTCCACTTTGCACACATTGGTTTAGTGCAAGTGCTCCATACATCCATCAGTTCAACAAACCACAGTGCTATGATCAAAACTAAGATCCAACGCATTAATTTGCTAAAGGAAATATAAAATCTCCCATGAAAGGCTAAAATACCCAAACTTAAAGACAAAATTAACACAATAGATAAATGTATTTTAAATCCAAAATTATATACATTCATTTTCAATTTATATTTTTTTGCATGCTCAATGCCTAGACCAAACTTGACTATTTTGTCTGCATCTTCTACTTTGGCATAACCACCAAATCCAAGAAAGTTAAACCTGGCTTCTAAATCACTGTATTGAGTTACTATGGATACTATTTTTTCAGTATTATTAAGATTAATGGAAATTTTAACTCCATATTTGCTATTCTCTAAGAATTTCAAATTTGACACATTAACATATGGACCATAAAATAAGTATGCTATTCTAGAAATATTGTCATTCAATGGAAAGGTTACGTTTACAAACTGAGTCCATCGTTTTTTAAACTCAGCAGTCTGTTCTGCTTCTTGTATCTTAGCAACTGGACTATTACCATTTTGGTCTACCCAAAACATTTTATAATGTGCATCCCATATGTCCATCATGGCACCATTGTATTTACTTGAAAATCTAAATGGAACATATTTAAAATCAATATCAAGATTATGAAAAAATGCACTGGCTAAAGAAAGTGGAGAATCTTTATATTTTTCTATGTGGTCAATCACTAGAAGGGTCTGATGATTTAAGAGCAGCAAGCCACGATAAACACTTTTTAATTTCATTGAAGATGAATAGGCAGAAACTGCCTCACCACTTACAAATACCATTTCCCCAGACTGATTTGCTGTTATAATTTCACCAGCTGCATCACCAGATTCATCTGTTGTCCATTTAAGCCAATGTGAACATTCTCCAAGTTGTCCTTCCCAAGGAGTATTACACTGGCTTGAAGGAGATGGAGCAAAAACTAGTACATTATTCAGATGACTAAGCTTTGGCCCATAGAGAGCTTCAGAAACAAATACTTGGCCATTGGGAGCAAACGTGAAGGAATTCTGATCTGGATGTTCATGTCCAGGATTAAAATTCCACCACCCATCTATCCATGAGTATGGCTGAAAATGAACAATATCATAAACTGCACGCCCACCAAGCTTTCCTGATTTAAAGGAAAGAAATGTGTTGTCCTGACTATTTGGTAAACCAGCTCCATAGGTCACCACTCCCCAATTAGGAAAGACATATATTTTTGCTTTACCATAATCAGATGGTGGATGTGGAAGAAGCTGTGCATTATACCATAAATATTCTGTATGAAGTGTGCACCACCTTTGTGAAGTGGATTGCACCATAGGTCCATCTTTAGGCCTGTGTTTTCTAATTTGGTGAGCTAGCCAATTGCCACTACCATTCTGCAAAATAAATGTGTCTAAAAATACTAACTGACTTTCAGGACCATAAAACCAGTTATAGTTTGAATCTGCTATTCCCACAGTCCTCTGAAATCCTGGCAACAATGTAGAGTAATAAAACCAGAAGTGCATTTTTAGCCAATTGTTTTCAAAATGGTTAATACCAAAATGGCGTTTTGCTAAGAATACATATTGTGTTATTGATTTTGCTGTATAGCTGCCATAGGCAACTCCTTCATCTAAAGATCCATCTACAACATGATTAAGAAGAAACATATTTTTTTCCATCACATTGACTACACCTTGTTTCCAAACATTTGCCTCATCTTCTTTGTAATTTTGCATAACTAGAGCACCTGTGAGCAAGGCCAACATATTTGTAGTTTGATGGTTATGAAGAAAGTGTCTCCCCCAGGCACGAAATTTAGAATACCGATACATTTCTTCACTTACTGACTGAATCTTTGCCAAATATTTGCGTCTTCTATCATCGTCTAAAAACTGATACAAGAAATCATAAGCTGTTGCGAAACCAGTTAATGAGTGACAAACTGGGACCTCATCCCCTGGAGCAGTCTGAACCAGCCAATCTTTGTAATTAGCCATCCTATCCATATATTCCAGGGCGAATGCAAGCGCAGTTTTATCATCTGGGGAAAGAAGGCAATACAATGCTAATGGTGGCAAATTATTTCCATAAATCTCATTCCACTTTGCAGCAAAATCAGCGTGCTTTGGTGGTGGCAAGTAAGAAGATGGATTCGACTGCATAGTAGTTACAGCATTCCTAATAATCTTAAATAAATGTAAATGAGTTGTGTGTGCTTTTTCTCTTAATCCTTGAACATCAACCCAATCAAAATAGATGCATGGATGAAACATATGATTTTTCTGTTTTGTCTTTACTGTGAAATCGTGTAATTTGTGATTCTGAGCACCATTGTCTAACAGTGATAGCCAGTCTGAGTAATTGCTAAATGATTTGTCCACAAGTGAGAAAGAAAATATAGCTAGAGTTAGGAGAATACAGTTATCTATTAAAGCCATGATCCATAAGTCAGTTAATCATTTATATATCTAATTACAAAGTGCTGTAGATGTTTGTCTTTATCATTACCTTGCTTAGCATTTTAATTCAGTCTTAGATTATGGTCTTAAAAAAAAAAACTGTATATACTTCTAGTCAGTTTTCTATTGTAACTATAGAAAATAAGCAAGATTAGCATATCTGTAAACACAGACTGCAAATATATTGATGACGTGTGCTTAATGACCGTTATGGGTATTCAGATGCAAACAAAAATCCAGTTTGGTTTGAAAACAAATTCATAGCAGCAACAAGCCTGGTAAATTTATACAATATGCTCATTTCAACAATCATGGACTGTAATTCCCACTGGAATTTGAAGCTTATAACTGCAGAAGCACTGAAAAATGTAGATGATCATATTTCTCCTCAAGTCATGAATTTCTTGTTTAAATTTCCACTGAAGCAAACATTGAAGATCTACAACAGGGCTGAAGAAATTGTTTGTTATCTAGTCATAATAACAAAATAGCATCATTTTCTTCTGAATTTTTTCTTATCAGTATAATCAGGAACTGAAAACCAACATCTGCTTTTTCAAATGCGCCTGTTTTCATCTTCAGCTGAGCAATGCTGGGAAAAAGCCTGTAGAGAATAAATAATAAATATTTTTCAGATAATGCAACTTTGAAACAAATTTTCTTGGCATCAAATTGAAAATATCTAGCCCACGCTATATAAACACACTATATAAACATGCAATGTTCACTGAGACAGACATTTCTACAAACATCAATTTACTGTGTGTATTGTCAACAGTAAATATGTATTATTTAAATGCACATGGGAATTATTATATTTATTTTTTTAGCCATTTAATGAATGTTGTCCACTAACAGACACAGCAAGAAAAGTTATCATAACCATCTATATAAAAAGGTGATACACTAAATCAGGGAGAAAATAACCTCCAATGGCTGAGTATTTCTGGAATATATATTTTAAATGACATGTAAAATATTGCCTAAATGACATAAGATATTGTTGTTTACACTTGGTCCCATACCCTCGCTAAGTTGTTCCATTTTACAGATGACAATATACAAATATTCCAAATCCAAACCATTTCTCGTCTTAAGCAGGTTCGATAAAGTGTGTGTGTATATATATATATATATATATATATATATATATATATATATATATATATACACACACACACAGTATATTGTATTAGTGGTAATCATTATTATTACTATTATTTTTGACACAAAAGACATACACAATGGTGTAAAACTTTTTACTAGTGTTTGCTGAGTCGCTAACACGACTTGCACCCCCACCATTTAAAGGCTTTTATGTAGACATAATTCTATGAATATCACTCCTGTAAACTGTATACATTAAAGGGACAGTCTATTTCAGAATTGTGATTGTTTAAAATGATAGATAAACCCTTTATTATCCCTTCCCCAGTTTTGCATAACTAACACGGTTATATTAATACACTTTTTAGCTCTGTGATTACCCTGTATCTAACCTAAAACTTCACCCACTACTTGTTTTATTTGGAGTAGCCAAACCAGACTTCTCACTGAAGTGGTTAAAGTGAAGGTCAATTTTTGCTATTCTCAAGACATCATGTATAAACTTAGGTTGAATATATTACAGTCGCTGACTTTATATGTATAACTAACTATTGCTTTTCATGTAAAATTTATTTTTTATATACCTCCGTTATCGCGCTTAGCTCCGCCCCTACCAACACTTCCTTATTCTGCTCTTATGACATAGCTGTGGTTGTTAGAATGGACTACGCTCGTGCACCAGTGATTTCGTTTAATGCGCATGCGTATCTCAAGTCAATAGCGCATGCGTTTCAGTAAGTGCCGTAATAAAGTAGTATAGATTGTTGGAAATAAAATTATATGCTGCTGGATCGTGCAAATATTGTTGACCGCGGTAATGAAAATAATTAATAATTACAATGTTAGCCCAATAAATTAATAAGCCATGCTGTAGATTCAATGTAACAATGATTATGATCTGACAACGCATGCGCGTTACATGAACGAGCATGCCGATGATGCGCTGTTTGCTTAAACGCATGCGCATAAGGTGGCGATGACGAAAGTGAAAAGGGGCTAGACGCCACGGGGTTAAAATATCGATTGGAGCGCAATTATGTCAATCAATGAAGGCACAATGGCGGGCGGATTGTACAGCCGAAACAGAGCGTATTAAAAAGTTAAAATTACAACTTTTTATTGCGTTAACATATAATGTGATGAATGAACATCATAATGAATTTAGCTAAGATATTGAAAAATGCTATCCACAACGTCAGACTTGACCTTCACTTTAAGGCTAACCACTGTCATTTTGTTAACAGTTCCTTATCTGATCCCACCTCCTGTGGCTAGTTAGGGACAGATATTTTTCAAGGTTAAGCTCTTTCAAATCTCAAATTTGGAAACATTTTATTTTTAGAACTAAATTACAAGTAAAGGGGAGTAAATAATTAGTGGATTAATGTAAATTATTAAATAAATTGCAAAGTTGTTTACTTTACATAATTAAACATTTTATAATATGACCTCAATGTCGTCTCTACACATCTTGGCACTTTTTCCCTACTGCTGATGTCCATAACTTTACTACTAAGCCTTTATACTTTATGTTTTTTGTTCATTTATATCCTAACAACACACATTTATACTACATAGCATTACACACTTTGCGGTAGATTCCCCCAAGGTCTAGCTCGACATAGCTAAATGCCGACAGCATATGCTGTCGGCATTTAACATTGCAGAAGCATTTCTGGTGAAATGCTTGTGCAATGCCGCCCCCTGCTCACTCACAGCCAATCAGCCACTAGCAGGGGCCATCAATCATCGCCATCGGATTGGGATGATTTCAGTCCACCACCTAAAAAGATGGCATAGAAGTTAAGGAGCAGCAGTCTTACGACCGTTTCTTCTTAACTTCCATTTCTGGGGGACCAGAAATGATAGGGCGTCGATGCAGCATCCGCTGCTTAATAAATCAACCCCTATATCCCTTTCATTTTTTCACTAATGAATATAAACAATAAGATAACCACATTAAAGAGAGACATAATACAGATATGCTAAAGCACTTAAAAGTGACACAGCATAACTGTAAAAATGTGACAAGAAAATATCACATGAACAACTCTATGTAAAAAAAGACAGATAAAGTATTTTACCTCTAAATTCTTCCACTCACAGGAGTAATTGATTTGTGAAGTTATCCTTCAGCTACTGTCCAGCTGCATGTTGAAAAAACATAATTTATGCTTACCTGATAAATTTATTTCTCTTGTAGTGTATCCAGTCCACGGATCATCCATTACTTATGGGATATTAACTCCTCCCCAACAGGAAGTGCAAGAGGATTCACCCAGCAGAGCTGCTATATAGCTCCTCCCCTAACTGCCATTACCAGTCATTCGACCGAAAACATGCAGAGAAAGGAAAACCATAGGGTGCAGTGGTGACTGTAGTTTAATGGAAAAATTACCTGCCTTAAAGTGACAGGGCGGGCCGTGGACTGGATACACTACAAGAGAAATAAATTTATCAGGTAAGCATAAATTATGTTTTCTCTTGTTAAGTGTATCCAGTCCACGGATCATCCATTACTTATGGGATACCAATACCAAAGCTAAAGTACACGGATGACGGGAGGGACAGGCAGGCTCTTTATACGGAAGGAACCACTGCCTGAAGAACCTTTCTCCCAAAAACAGCCTCCGAAGAAGCAAAAGTGTCAAATTTGTAAAATTTGGAAAAAGTATGAAGAGAAGACCAAGTTGCAGCCTTGCAAATCTGTTCAACAGAAGCCTCATTCTTAAAGGCCCAAGTGGAAACCACAGCTCTAGTAGAATGTGCTGTAATTCTTTCAGGAGGCTGCTGTCCAGCAGTCTCATAGGCTAACCGTATTATGCTACGAAGCCAAAAGGAGAGAGAGGTAGCCAAAGCTTTTTGACCTCTCCTCTGACCAGAATAAACGACAAACAGGGAAGACGTTTGTCGAAAATCCTTAGTTGCCTGTAGATAAAATTTCAGGGCACGGACTACATCTAGATTGTGTAGCAGACGTTCCTTTTTCGAAGAAGGATTAGGACACAAAGATGGAACCACAATCTCTTGATTGATATTCCTGTTAGTGACCACCTTAGGTAGGAACCCAGGTTTAGTACGCAGAACTACCTTGTCTGAATGAAAAATCAGATAAGGAGAATCACAATGTAAGGCAGATAACTCAGAGACTCTTCAAGCCGAGGAAATCGCCATTAAAAACAGAAGTTTCCAAGATAACAACTTGATATCAATGGAATGAAGGGGTACAAACGGAACCACCTGTAAAACATTAAGAACTAAGTTTAAACTCCATGGTGGAGCAACAGTTTTAAACACAGGCTTGATCCTAGCTAAAGCCTGACAAAAAGCTTGAACGTCCGGAACTTCTGACAGACGTTTGTGTAAAAGAATGGACAGAGCTGAAATCTGTCCCTTTAAGGAACTAGCGGATAAACCCTTTTCTAAACCTTCTTGTAGAAAAGACAATATCCTCGGAATCCTAACCTTACTCCATGAGTAACTCTTGGATTCGCACCAATATAAGTATTTGCGCCATATCTTATGGTAAATCTTTCTGGTAACAGGCTTCCTAGCCTGTATTAAGGTATCAATAACTGACTCAGAAAAACCACGTTTTGATAAAATCAAGCGTTCAATTTCCAAGCAGTCAGCTTCAGAGAAATTAGATTTTGATGTTTGAAGGGACCCTGGATCAGAAGGTCCTGTTTCAGAGGTAGCGACCAAGGTGGACAGGATGACATGTCCACTAGATCTGCATACCAAGTCCTGCGTGGCCATGCAGGCGCTATTAGAATCACTGATGCTCTCTCCTGTTTGATTCTGGCAATCAATCGAGGAAGCATCGGGAAGGGTGGAAACACATAAGCCATCCCGAAGGTCCAAGGTGCTGTCAAAGCATCTATCAGAACCGCTCCCGGATCCCTGGATCTGGACCCGTAACGAGGAAGCTTGGCGTTCTGTCGAGACGCCATGAGATCTATCTCTGGTTTGCCCCAACGTCGAAGTATTTGGGCAAAGACCTCCGGATGAAGTTCCCACTCCCCCAGATGAAAAGTCTGACGACTTAAGAAATCCGCCTCCCAGTTCTCCACTCCCGGGATGTGGATTGCTGACAGGTGGCAAGAGTGAGACTCTGCCCAGCGAATTATCTTTGATACTTCCATCATTGCTAGGGAGCTTCTTGTCCCTCCCTGATGGTTGATGTAAGCTACAGTCGTGATGTTGTCCGACTGAAACCTGATGAACCCCCGAGTTGTTAACTGGGGCCAAGCCAGAAGGGCATTGAGAACTGCTCTCAATTCCAGAATGTTTATTGGTAGGAGACTCTCCTCCTGATTCCATTGTCCCTGAGCCTTCAGAGAATTCCAGACAGCGCCCCAACCTAGTAGGCTGGCGTCTGTTGTTACAATTGTCCAGTCCGGCCTGCTGAATGGCATCCCCCTGGACAGATGTGGCCGAGAAAGCCACCATAGAAGAGAATTTCTGGTCTCTTGATCCAGATTCAGAGTAGGGGACAAGTCTGAGTAATCCCCATTCCACTGACTTAGCATGCACAATTGCAGCGGTCTGAGATGTAGGCGTGCAAAGGGTACTATGTCCATTGCTGCTACCATTAAGCCGATCACCTCCATGCATTGAGCTACTGACGGGTGTTGAATGGAATGAAGGACACGGCATGCATTTTGAAGCTTTGTTAACCTGTCTTCTGTCAGGTAAATCTTCATTTCTACAGAATCTATAAGAGTCCCCAAGAAGGGAACTCTTGTGAGTGGAAAGAGAGAACTCTTCTTTTCGTTCACCTTCCATCCATGCGACCTTAGAAATGCCAGTGCTAACTCTGTATGAGACTTGGCAGTTTGAAAGCTTGAAGCTTGTATCAGAATGTCGTCTAGGTACGGAGCTACCGCAATTCCTTGCGGTCTTAGTACCGCCAGAAGAACACCCAGAACCTTTGTGAAGATTCTCGGAGCCGTAGCCAATCCGAATGGAAGAGCTACAAACTGGTAATGCCTGTCTAGAAAGGCAAACCTTAGATACCGGTAATGATCTTTGTGAATCGGTATGTGAAGGTAAGCATCCTTTAAATCCACTGTGGTCATGTACTGACCCTTTTGGATTATGGGTAAAATTGTCTGAATAGTTTCCATTTTGAACGATGGAACTCTTAGGAATTTGTTTAGGATCTTTAAATCCAAGATTGGCCTGAAAGTTCCCTCTTTTTTGGGAACCACAAACAGATTTGAGTAAAACCCTTGTCCTTGTTCCGACCGCGGAACCGGATGGATCACTCCCATTAATAAAAGATCTTGTACGCAGCGTAGAAACGCCTCTTTCTTTATTTGGTTTGTTGACAACCTTGACAGATGAAATCTCCCTCTTGGGGGAGAGAATTTGAAGTCTAGAAGGTATCCCTGAGATATGATCTCTAACGCCCAGGGATCCTGGACATCTCTTGCCCAAGCCTGGGCGAAGAGAGAAAGTCTGCCCCCCACTAGATCCGTTCCCGGATCGGGGGCCCTCGATTCATGCTGTCTTAGGGGCAGCAGCAGGTTTCCTGGCCTGCTTGCCCTTGTTCCAGGACTGGTTAGGTCTCCAGCCTTGTCTGTAGCGAGCAACAGCTCCTTCCTGTTTTGGTGCAGAGGAAGTTGATGCTGCTCCTGCTTTGAAATTACGAAAGGAACGAAAATTAGACTGTCTAGCCTTAGGTTTGGCTCTGTCTTGAGGCAGGGCATGGCCTTTACCTCCTGTAATGTCAGCGATAATTTCTTTCAACCCGGGCCCGAATAAGGTCTGCCCTTTGAAAGGTATATTAAGCAATTTAGATTTAGAAGTAACGTCAGCTGACCAGGATTTTAGCCACAGTGCTCTGCGTGCCTGAATGGCGAATCCGGAATTCTTAGCCGTAAGTTTAGTTAAATGTACTACGGCATCTGAAATAAATGAGTTAGCTAACTTAAGGGCTTTAAGCTTGTGTGTAATCTCATCTAATGGAGCTGATTCAAGTGTCTCTTCCAGAGACTCAAACCAAAATGCTGCTGCAGCCGTGACAGGCGCAATGCATGCAAGAGGTTGCAATATAAAACCTTGTTGAACAAACATTTTCTTAAGGTAACCCTCTAACTTTTTATCCATTGGATCTGAAAAGGCACAGCTATCCTCCACCGGGATAGTGGTACGCTTAGCTAAAGTAGAAACTGCTCCCTCCACCTTAGGGACCGTTTGCCATAAGTCCCGTGTGGTGGCGTCTATTGGAAACATCTTTCTAAATATCGGAGGGGGTGAGAACGGCACACCGGGTCTATCCCACTCCTTAGTAACAATTTCAGTAAGTCTCTTAGGTATAGGAAAAACGTCAGTACTCGCCGGTACCGCAAAATATTTATCCAACCTACACATTTTCTCTGGTATTGCAACTGTGTTACAATCATTCAGAGCCGCTAACACCTCCCCTAGTAATACACGGAGGTTTTCCAGCTTAAATTTAAAATTTGAAATATCTGAATCCAGTTTGTTTGGATCAGAACCGTCACCCGCAGAATGAAGCTCTCCGTCCTCATGTTCTGCAAATTGTGACGCAGTGTCTGACATGGCCCTAATATTATCAGCGCACTCTGTTCTCACCCCAGAGTGATCACGCTTACCTCTTAGTTCTGGTAATTTAGCCAAAACTTCAGTCATAACAGTAGCCATATCCTGTAATGTGATTTGTAATGGCCGCCCAGATGTACTCGGCGCTACAATATCACGCACCTCCCGAGCGGGAGATGCAGGTACTGACACGTGAGGCGAGTTAGTCGGCATAACTCTCCCCTCGTTGTTTGGTGAAATATGTTCAATTTGTACAGATTGACTTTTATTTAAAGTAGCATCAATACAGTTAGTACATAAATTTCTATTGGGCTCCACTTTGGCTTTAGCACATATAGCACAGATATCTTCCTCTGAATCAGACATGTTTAACACACTAGCAAATAAACTAGCAACTTGGAAATACTTTTCAAGTAATTTACTATAATATGAAAACGTACTGTGCCTATAAGAAGCACAGAAAAAGTTATGACAGTTGAAAATTAATAAACTGAAAAGTTATAGCATCAAATCTTTGTAAAAAACACAATTTTAGCAAAGGATTGCTCCCATTAGCAAAGGATAACTAACCCTGATAGCAGAAAAAAAAATAAAAAAAAATACAGAAATAAACATTTTTTTATCACAGTCAACTACAATCTCACAGCTCTGCTGTGAGTGATTACCTCCCTCAAAACAAGTTTTGAAGACCCCTGAGTTCTGTAGAGATGAACCGGATCATGCAGGGAAGACAATAAACTTCTGACTGAATTTTTTGATGCGTAGCAAAAGCGCCAAAAAAGGCCCCTCCCCCTCACACATAACAGTGAGAGAGATCAGTAAACTGTCATAAATTAAATAAAACGACTGCCAAGTGGAAAAAAATAGTGCCCAAAACATTTTTTCACCCAGTACCTCAGAAAATTAAACGATTTTACATGCCAGCAAAAAACGTTTAACATTAATAAATTGAGTGTTATTAAAAAGCCTGTTGCTAGTCCCTGCAAATTAGGCTAAAGTTTTATGCATACAGTATAATTCCAGTGAAGTGCCATTCCCCAGAATACTGAAGTGTAAAATATACATACATGACAGCCTGATACCAGTTGCTGCTACTGCATTTAAGGCTGAGTTTACATTATATCGGTATGGCAGAATTTTCTCATCAATTCCATTGTCAGAAAATAATAAGCTGCTACATACCTCTTTGCAGATTAATCTGCCCGCTGTCCCCTGATCTGAAGTTTACCTCTCCTCAGATGGCCGAGAAACAGCAATATGATCTTAACTACTCCGGCTAAAATCATAGAAAAACTCAGGTAGATTCTTCTTCAAATTCTACAAGAGAAGGAATAACACACTCCGGTGCTATTATAAAATAACAAACTTTTGATTGAAGGTATGAAACTAAGTATAATCACCACAGTCCTCTCACACATCCTATCTATTCGTTGGGTGCAAGAGAATGACTGGTAATGGCAGTTAGGGGAGGAGCTATATAGCAGCTCTGCTGGGTGAATCCTCTTGCACTTCCTGTTGGGGAGGAGTTAATATCCCATAAGTAATGGATGATCCGTGGACTGGATACACTTAACAAGAGAAAACAAAAACAAACAGCCACCCAGCATCAGCAGTGCTGAGGTCATGTCTTGCTTTACTGTGATCTCATAAGATTTCATATTAAACGTCCTTAAACAGAGTAGGAAAATAACATGACTGTATCTGCACATGCCAGATGCACGCTCAAGTACAAGTCCCGGGACTAGCATCTTGATTGGCTGCTTAAAGTCCCTTTACAATGGAAAGTTTAAATGAAAATTTAAAGTAAAACATCTTCCTTTTTTACATAGAGATGTTCAGGTGATATTTTCTAGTCAGCTTTTTACAGCTATGCTACATAACTTCCAAGTGCTTCAACATTTATGCGTCATGTTGCTCAATAATAAATTAAGCAAAACAGGCATCAACAATGATTTGTAATGCACTATACCAATTATTAAACTTCTATTAAATATAGGAGTAGGCTGAAGTAGTAGTTCACAATTAAATTAAGATATATGCAGCTGGTCATAGTAAGAAAACTATTGTGTAAAAATGATTTGGAATAACACATTTGTAATTTTGTACCTGTTCCGTAACAGTTCATGGTCTACCAGTCTTTGTTAGGGGTCTGCTTTTAATACTTGTTGACGGCATATCTGTTTTACATATGTACTGTATTACCTGAAATGAAAATAATAGATACATATTGTAATCCATCCAGTTTCATTAGTATACTGATACATTAGAAGCATATTAATTATTAATTTTTCATTAGGATCTTTAAACAATTTTCTTTTTTTCTGGAAATTCTTGATTTGCACTTACCCATGAAGAGTAATTTACTTTAAAATTTTGTTTTTTAAATATTATTATTATTATTACCGCTTATTTGTAGAGCACCAACAGATTCCGCAGCGCTAATAGATTCCGCAGCGCTAATGTTAATATTAGATATTAATAGATAGATGTTAGATATTAATTAGGTACCATGGTTTTAATAAACCAGCCACAGAAAAGATTTTGTAATTAATCGTACCTTTTATTTATTTTTGTATTTATTTTATTTTTCATTAGGATATTGATCTGGTGCAAATATCAATGGTTTGCAAACAGGATTACCTTTGTGAATTAAGTAAGTGAAACAAAACTAGTAGAAGCTAATACCAAAAAAGAATCCACTTCTGAATATTTAATTAGTACCTGCCGATAACATCATAAACCAAAGGGGGAAATTCTAAAGGTCAGCTAACTATTGTTAAAAGAGTTTCTTAAAATATGACATATGTGTGAGTTTCATGTGAAACAGCAAATAGTGTTCGGCAGTACTGTTTAAGGAAACTGAAAAGGAAAGGAAGAGTGAACAAATATTTCTACATAAACATATTCACCAGCATCTTATTGTACGGCAGGGAACCTTCCAAGCATAATAAATACGTGCAAGTACGCTTTTATTTTAACACATTCTATTTTAAAGCCAAATGTGCTAGAGGAATATAAAAATAAAAAAGAAATCCTCCTTCAAGGAACAGCAAACCCAAAAGTTTTCATTCATGATTCAGATGCAATTTTAAACAACTTTCTAATATACTTCTATTATAAAATTGTATTCTTTCTACTAGTATATCTTGTTGTAAAGCAGGGATGTAAGTTTAGGAGTGTGCATGCGTCTTTATCAAGCTCTGCATGGAGCTTGATGCCCCGTGTTTCCGGGCGAGCCCTCAGGCTTGCCGGAAACAGAAGTTATGAAGCAGCGATCTAAAGACCGCTGCTCCATAATCTGTCCGTCTCCCATGTGGCGGCGGAAAGAAATCGTCAGAAATCAACCCGATCGAATACGATCAGGTTGATTGACACCCCCTTCTCTGCAGGGGGCGGTATTGTACCAGCAGTTTACAAGAACTGCTGGTGCAATGATAAATGCAGAGAGCGTATGAAGTAAATTGGAAATATTTTTAAAATTGTATGCTGTTTAAATAACAAAAGATAAGTTTTGAGTTTCATATCCTTTTAAGCATTGCATACGCTGAATCAGATAATGAAATGTACAGCTCTGCGTCCGTTAGCTTTATATTTTGATGACATCACAAGGCCAAGTCACTCATTTTAAACCAAGCCAAACTTTAAAGGTACATAAGATTCAAACCACTTCATAATGTATTACAATGGGTTTTTTTTGTTGTAAAAATTGTTTTTTTGCTGCTCTGGGACTTAGGCCCTGAGTCTAAAAAGCTCTATACAAATGCTCATCAGTCCTGCTTCCCTGGTTGAATTATATAAAGTGTCTCGCTAAGGCGCCTATGCTGCGTTTTCGTATAGGGAGGAGATGAATACATTACAAAAATACACAATACAAATCGTAATTTGTACACTGGGTGTGCAAAAAAAGCAAGAAATTGTACTTAAAAGTACAAAATACAAATCGTAATTGTTGTTTTTTCATAACATAGGGTAAATATGGGCGTTGGGAGTATATGAAATTTTCTCTCAAATTCCAGTGTAATTCTATAAACATCTTCACACTACAGTTTTTTTTTTTTTTTCTCGCTAGTTAAAAATTGGCGAGTTTTCACCAAAATACTTAAAACACTAATTATTCTAAAAGGATAACCTATGGATATGAAAATTGAAGTCAATTTTGGGTACAATGCACTGAAAACAACCTAATTTGATTTGTATTAAGCATAATATTCAAGTTTTAAACCATACCGGTTATCCCCTCTGTACTTCACACTCCATTGCAAACTTTTACCTAGAGAGCTCTCATTATTTGCACGGGAGACATCTTGAGACACGCAGGGACAGCCCATTTTTTATAGAATTCCACTAGGTCTGCCCCTGCGAGCGTTGGAGTGGAAACCCACATCTTGACTGGCAATGTTTTTAGAATTAGGGCCTAAGTGTTCTTTTCATAGAATGGAGCCAGGGTACTGGTACCACAGGAACACAGAACAGGATACTGACAACACACGAATACTGAGCAGGGTCTGAACAGGATACTGGCACCATAGGAAAACTGAACAGGATACTGACAACACACGAATACTGAGCAGGGTCTGAACAGGATACTGGCACCACAGGAACACTGAACAGGGTACTGTGCTCCACAGGAACACTGAACAGGATACTGGCACCACAGGAACACTGAACAGGGTACTGTGCTCCACAGGAACACTGAACAGGATACTGACACCACAGGAACACTGAGCAGGATACTGGCACTACAGGAACACTGAGCAGGATACTGGCACTACAGGAACACTGAGCAGGATACTGGAACCACAGGAAAACTGAACAGGATACTGGCACCACAGGAACACTGAACAGGGTACTGTGCTATACAGGAGCACTGAACAGGATACTGACACCACAGGAACACTGATCAGGATACTGATACTACAGGAACACTGAGCAGGATACTGGCACTACAGGAACACTGAACAGGATACTGGCACTACAGGAACACTGAGCAGGATACTGGCACCACAAGAACACTGAACAGGATACTTGCACTACAGGAACACTGAACATGATACTGACACCACAGGAACACTGAGCAGGATACTGACACCACAGGAACACTGAGCAGGATACTGGCACTACAGGAACACTGAACATGATACTGACACCACAGGAACACTGAACATGATACTGACACCACAGGAACACTGAGCAGGATACTGGCACTACAGGAACACTGAACAGGATACTTGCACTACAGGAACACTGAACATGATACTGACACCACAGGAACACTGAGCAGGATACTGGCACCACAGGAACACTGAACATGATACTGACACCACAGGAACACTGAACATTATACTGACACCACAGGAACACTGAGCATGATACTGGCACTACAGGAACACTGAACAGGATACTGATACCACAGGAATACTGAGCAGGATACTGGCACTACAGGAACACTGATCAGGATACTGACACCACAGGAACACTGAACATGATACTGACACCACAGGAACACTGAACATTATACTGACACCACAGGAACACTGAGCAGGATACTGGCACTACAGGAACACTGAACAGGATACTAATACCACAGGAACACTGATCAGAATACTTACACCACAGGAACACTGAACAGGCTACTGATACCACAGGAATACTGAGCAGGGTACTGACACCACAGTAACACTGAACAGGCTACTGATACCACAGGAATACTGAGCAGGATACTGAAACCACAGGAACACTGAGTAGGATACTGACACCACAGTAACACTGAACAGGCTACTGATACTACAGGAATACTGAGCAGGGTACTGACACCACAGGAACACTGAGCAAGATACTGACACCACAGTAACACTGAACAGGCTACTGATACCACAGGAATACTGAGCAGGGTACTGACACCACTGGGAACACTAAGCAGGATACTGACACTACAGGAACACTGATCAGGATACTGAAACCACAGGAACACTGATACGGATACAGACACCACAGGAACACTGAGCAGGATACTGGCACCACAGGAACACTGATCAGAATACTAGCACCACAGGAACACTGAGCAGGATGCTGACACCACAAGAACACTGACAGGATACTGACACCACAAGAACACTGAACAGGCTACTGACACCACAGGAACACTGAACAGGCTACTGATACCACAGGAACACTGAACAGGCTACTGGCACCACAGGGACACTGAACAGGATACTGGCACCACAGGAACACTGAGCAGGATACTGACACCACAGGAACACTGAGCAGGATACTGACACCACAGGGAAACTGAGTAGGATACTGACACCACAGGAACATTAAACAGGATACTAACACCACAGGAAAACTGAAGAGAATACTGACACCACAGGGACACTGAACAGGATACTGGCACCACAGGAACACTGAGCAGGATACTGACACCACAGGAACACTGAGCAGGATACTGACACCACAGGGACACTGAGTAGGATACTGGCACCACAGGACTACTGAGCAGGATACAGAGGACACAGGAAAACAGTTCAAGGTAATTGTGTCACAGGAACTCAGTGCAGCTACTGGTGTCACTAGGCACTGAACAGAGTGTACAGCAAAAAATCCAGCAAATAAAGAATGGTTAGGGAGTCAAAACCAATCAAGCAGAAATAGGGAAAATGCAGTAGTCAGATGCAGAGTCCTGGTTCAGGCAAAGGGGTCATGATAACAAAAATCAGTCAATTTAGGCTTCTCATCAAGAGGGCAATACAAAAGGCATAAACAGGAGGACAGGCCGAGTCAAATACAGGAAAGACACTCAGCAGGCTACAGGAGAAACTGACAGAGGTAAAAACAAATAGATGATCAATTTCCGGGCAGGAAGTGTCTATAGAAGCAGGCTTAAAGAGTTGGTAAATAATAAAGATTTGCAATGTACCAGTGGAAACTACATCCTATGCACATCTAAACCGCTACATTATTAATCATATTTTCTTTATTATAATTTTAAAAACTATTTTTTTTATTTTCATTACATAGTCGTATCCTTCAATTTCATATTCTGCAGTTTAGAGAGTGCTCACAATTGAAAGCCTTTGAAAAAAAAATGATGTTGCTTTCCAGGGTTACTTCTAAATAGTGGTTTGGTGAAAGAATTCAGAATCACTTGTTACAAGTAAATCATAGGGAATCACCTCTGGCCGATACTACATGTGTATAAATACTTGCACGCGTGTACAGCCTGTCTGATACTGAGATGAATTTGAGCAAAAGAGTGCCTGCGTATCTATGCTACATCACGCCACCCCTTAGAAAAAAGTGAGCTGTGCTGCGAGAGAACCAGGATGGTCACCACAAGACTGAGAGGAGCAGGTAAAATATGTAAAAAAAAATATTTATTTGCACATAAAAACAAAATTTATGCTTACTTGATAAGCTTATTTCTTCAAGATGTGGTGAGTCCATGGGTTCATCTTAATTACTGTTGGGAATATCACTCCTTGTCAGCAGGAGGAGGCAAAGAGCACCACAGTAATGTCAGCCGTATAGGAATCAGTCCGGGGTGTAACCCAACTGCTAGTGTGAATAGAAAAACACACGCTAGCACACTGAGAAATAACCAGGACGTGACCCACTCAGGAAACAGACAAGATAGGTTTCAAGAAATAATAATTGTTCCTTTAAGCAGGCTTGTAACAAACAAAAAGACAAAGTTCTCTTTTGCAGCTTGTAAAAGTAAATGTCCCTTTAAGCAGGTTTGTAACAAACAAAAAGACAAAGTTCTCTTTTGCAGCTTGTAAAAGTAAATGTCCCTTTAAGCAGGTTTGTAACAAACAAAAAAGACAAAGTTCTCTTTTGCAGCTTGTAAAAGTAAATGTCCCTTTAAGCAGGCTTGTAACAAACAAAAAGACAAAGTTCTCTTTTGCAGCTTGTAAAAGTAAATGTCCCTTTAAGCAGGCTTGTAACAAACAAAAAGACAAAGTTCTCTTTTGCAGCTTGTAAAAGTAAATGTCCCTTTAAGCAGGCTTGTAACAAACAAAAAGACAAAGTTCTCTTTTGCAGCTTGTAAAAGTAAATGTCCCTTTAAGCAGGCTTGTAACAAACAAGAAGATATATATCCAAGAGAAGGTTTAAGGATAAGGCATAAGCAAGGTCAGGCAGGCAGAAGTCGGTATCCAAAAATCAGAAGCAGAGATCAGGCAAAAGCTAGGTCAGGCAGGCAGTAGTCGATATCCAAATAACAGTAATAGGGTAAGGCAAAAGCTTGGTCAGGCAGGCAGGAGTCGGTATTCAAACAACAGTAGAAGGGATTAGACAAGAGCTAGGTCAGGCAGGCAGAAGTCGGTACACAAGAGAAGCAATATATTCAAGTACTCACAGATGCCGGGGAATCAAACAAACAGGCCCCGAGTACGATCTCCCGCCGGAGTTTAAAGGCAGGAGCGGTGACGAATACAGAGGGGTGTGTCAGAGGATGCGTCACGTTGCTAAGCGACGTGACGTCATCCACACTGAGAAGCTCCGGGAGCCGCGGTGACACGGCGATGAACGGAGAATTCATGACAGCACCCCCCTCCTCAAGAACCCCTCCGGGGAATAGGACCAGGTTTAGCAGGATGAGACTTGTGGAAGGCCTTTATTAAAGCAGGAGCATTTACTTGATGAGCTGGCTCCCAGGAACGTTCCGTGACTGGATAACCTCTCCAATGAATGAGATAATACAATTTCTTGCCACGGAGTTTGGAATCCAGAATATGACTGATCTCAAACTCAGGATGTCCATGGACAAACAGAGGTGGAGGTTTAGAAAGGGGTTTAGAATACCTGTTGGACATCATGGGTTTTAGAAGAGAAACGTGGAATACCGGATGGACTTTGAGAGTCTTAGGTAAAGCCACTCGGTAAGCAGTGGAACACACTTGACCCAGTATTCGGAAAGGACCCACGTATCGTGGTCCCAGTTTGGTAGAAGGTTGTTTCAGGCGAAGAAAACGAGAGGAAATCCAAACTTTATCGCCAGGACGATACTTGGGAGCCTTCTTCCGTCGAAGATCTGAAAAGAACTTGTAACGTTTAGAAGTTACAGAGAGGATACGATGTATTCTTCGCCAATGTCGGGTTAATCTTCGGGCAGAAAGATCAGAAGCAGGATTTTCTGTGGAAGAAGTATGCAAAGGAAATGTTCTGGGCTGAAATCCGTAAGCCGCCTGAAAAGGAGATGTCTGAAGGGAGGAATTATACCGGGCGTTATGAGCCAATTCAGCCAAAGGAAGGTAAAAAGTCCAGTTAGAGTGAAAATGATCCACATAATGTCTGAGATATGTTTCAAGACACTGATTTACCCTTTCAGTCTGGCCGTTAGATTGTGGATGATGAGAAGTAGACAGGGAAATTGAAGTTCCAAAATGTTTACAAAGTGACCTCCAAAATCGGGAAACGAACTGTACCCCTCTATCTGAAACAATATCCAGAGGAAATCCATGGATTCTTACAATATGTAAAATAAAAAGTTCAGAAAGTCTTTTAGCAGACGGTAATCCTGGTAAGGGAACAAAATGAGCAGTCTTAGTGAACCTGTCGACCACTACCCAAATAGTGTTGTTTCCAGATGACAAAGGAAGGTCGGTAATGAAGTCCATGGATATATGCGTCCAAGGCTGATGAGGTATGGGCAACGGTTGGAGCAACCCAGAAGGAAGTTGGTGAGGAGTCTTATTTATGGCACATTGTGTGCATACTGAGACGTAATCTTTAACATCTTGAGAGAGAGTAGGCCACCAGACATGCTGTTTGAGATTTCGAATGGTGATACTGATACCAGGATGTCCAGAAAGGGGACTATCATGAGCCCAAAATAGAAGCTTGGAACGAAGGCGTTCAGGAACAAAGAGTAAACCATCAGGAGGTTTACAGGACAAAGGAAGATTCCTTTGAGCGGACTGTAATTCTTGTAACCAAGAAGTTGTTAGCTGGGCTATGACTTCATGAGGTTGGAGAATGGTACCAGATTCAGGAATTGGGGTATCTTGAAATTGTCTGGAAAGGGCGTCTGCCTTAATATTTTTTGAACCAGGTATGTAAGACAAATTATAGTGAAACCGGGAGAAAAATAACGACCAGCGTGCTTGCCTGGAATTCAATCGTTTGGCCGTTTGGAGATAAAGAAGGTTTTTATGATCAGTGAGTATGGTAAACGGCAAAGAAGTACCCTCCAGCCAATGCCTCCATTCGTCCAAGGCCATTTTAATGGCAAGCAACTCTTTATTGCCTACGTCATAGTTAAATTCAGAAGGAGTGAATTTTTTAGAGAAAAATCCAACAGGATGAATCATTCCAGTCTCTGGTATTCGTTGAGAGAGAACAGCTCCAGCAGCAACAGAAGAAGCATCAACTTCCAGGATAAACTGAAAATCTGGATTTGGGTGACGGAGAATAGGTGCAGAAGAAAAAGCTTCTTTGAGAGACTCAAAAGCCTCTATAGCCTCAGGAGGCCATTTTTTGCAATTTTGCCCCTTTCTAGTGAGAGAAGTAAGGGGAGAAGTAATAGTAGCAAAATTCTTGATGAACTTCCTGTAATAGTTGGCGAAGCCCAGAAAACGTTGCAAAGCCTTCAGAGAATCAGGTCTAGGCCACTCCAAGATGGCAGAAAGTTTAGTAGGATCCATTTCAAATCCAGATGCCGATATTACATAACCCAGAAAGGGTATGGATTTTTGATGGAAAGAACATTTCTCCAGTTTAGCAAACAGATGGTAATCTCTTAAACGTTGAAGTACTTTCCTGACGTGGTGCACATGATCTTGGTGACTTTGAGAAAAAATCAAGATATCGTCAAGGTATATGATGACAAAAATATTCAAAAAATCACGAAAGATCTCGTTCACAAAATGTTGAAAAACCGCTGGAGCATTGCATAGCCCAAAAGGCATGACCAAATACTCGTAATGCCCAAATCGAGTGTTAAAAGCAGTCTTCCATTCATCTCCTTGTCGTATACGGATAAGATTGTATGCACCACGTAGATCAAGTTTAGTAAATATAGTAGCTCCCTGAAGATAAGTAAAAAGTTCAGGAATAAGGGGTAGAGGATAACTGTTCTTGATGGTAATCTGATTTAATCCTCTGTAATCAATACAGGGTCGTAATCCACCATCCTTCTTTCCTACAAAAAAGAAACCAGCCCCTACAGGGGAAGAGGAGGGTCGAATAAATCCTCTAGCCAGATTGTCCTTAATATATTCTTCCAAAGCCACGTTTTCAGGTTTAGAAAGTGGATATGTCTTGCCTCGAGGATAGGTAGCCCCAGGAAGGAGATCAATGGGGCAATCAAAAGGGCGGTGAGGAGGAAGACGTTCAGCTTCCTTTTTGGAGAAAACATCCACAAAGTCATGATAAGGCATAGGTAGAGAATCGGGAGTTTCGATTGTGAGAGCAATAGTGAGTGGTAACTTGGTGATCTTTTGAAGACATTTAGTCAGGCATGTAGATCCCCAGGAGGTGAGTTCGCCACAAGTCCAAGAAAAAGTAGGATTATGCACTTGGAGCCAAGGTAGTCCCAAGATAATGGGAAATTGAGGAGTGGGAATGACATCGAAACAGATTGTCTCGGAATGAAGTATTCCTACAGTGAGAAGTAAAGGTTGAGTAGCAAACTGAATGTATCCGGAACCCAATGGATCTCCACTGACCGTAGAAACTGAAATTGAATACTCTTTCTTTAGTAAAGGTATAGAGTGAGTAGAGACGAATGTGGAATCAATGAACACTCCTCCAGCACCAGAGTCGATAAGAGCTTGGGTATGAATCTTACTATGTCCGGTTTGAAGGGTTACTGGAACAAAAAGTTTCTTGTATAGGGAATGACTACTGTTTTGGCTTAACCCAGTTCCCTGGACTAGAGTTAAGCCCTGGCTTTTACTGGCCTGGTAGGACAATCCCTTAATAAATGCCCTTTAAGGCCACAGTACAAACACAAGCCAAGAGAACGTCTTCTCAAGCGTTCAGTCTCTGTTAATTTTATACTTCCCACTTCCATGGGTTCAGCCTGATCTGGAGTAGGAGAGGCAGGAGTGACTGGATTAGAAAAACGAGGAGCCAAACGAAAAGGAGTTCGAGATGATGACCTCTGTGTTCTATCCTTTTCTTGTTGGCGTTCACGAAATCTGGCGTCGAGACTGATACAAAGATTTATTAAGGCTTCCAAGGATTCTGGAAGCTCCCGATACACCAATTCATCCTTGAGACGCTCCGAAAGTCCTTTACGAAAAGCGGCTCTAAGAGCTCCCTGATTCCAGGTAGTTTCAGAGGCCAGGGTGCGGAACTCAATTGCATATTGAGAAACTGGTTGACTACCTTGACGTAAATCCAAGAGAGTAGCTTCAGCAGCGGATGACCTTCCAGGTTTATCAAATACATTTGAAAATACAGAGAGAAAAGTATCAACATCCAGAAGTATAGGGTCATTCTTTTCAAGCAAAGGTGATACCCAAGCCAAAGCTTTTCCTTTCATTAAGGATATAAGAAATGTTATTCTAGAAGAGGGAGTAGCAAACAGAGTAGGGCTATTTCGGAAATGGAGACGACATTGATTGAGAAAGCCCCTACATTCTTCAGGATTCCCATCATATTTATCTGGAAGGGGTATCCTGGGACTCAGTTGTACCTGAGACTGGTTGTTTGAAATCGAAGGGGGTAATGCCTCATTAGGATTAGGATTGGGATTAGGATTGGGAGGTGTAGTAGCAACCAAATTTTGTAATAAAGCAGTTATTTGATCAAGTTTAGTGTCCAGGGATTGTAAGTGAGTGGCATGAGATCCTAGTAACTGTCCCTGGTGGGCCACGGCCATGGATAATTCAGTGGGGTCCATTTATGGCCTGTTTGTAATGTCAGCCGTATAGGAATCAGTCCGGGGTGTAACCCAACTGCTAGTGTGAGTAGAAAAACACACGCTAGCACACTGAGAAATAACCAGGACGTGACCCACTCAGGAAACAGACAAGATAGGTTTCAAGAAATAATAATTGTTCCTTTAAGCAGGCTTGTAACAAACAAAAAGACAAAGTTCTCTTTTGCAGCTTGTAAAAGTAAATGTCCCTTTAAGCAGGTTTGTAACAAACAAAAAGACAAAGTTCTCTTTTGCAGCTTGTAAAAGTAAATGTCCCTTTAAGCAGGTTTGTAACAAACAAAAAAGACAAAGTTCTCTTTTGCAGCTTGTAAAAGTAAATGTCCCTTTAAGCAGGCTTGTAACAAACAAAAAGACAAAGTTCTCTTTTGCAGCTTGTAAAAGTAAATGTCCCTTTAAGCAGGCTTGTAACAAACAAAAAGACAAAGTTCTCTTTTGCAGCTTGTAAAAGTAAATGTCCCTTTAAGCAGGCTTGTAACAAACAAAAAGACAAAGTTCTCTTTTGCAGCTTGTAAAAGTAAATGTCCCTTTAAGCAGGCTTGTAACAAACAAGAAGATATATATCCAAGAGAAGGTTTAAGGATAAGGCATAAGCAAGGTCAGGCAGGCAGAAGTCGGTATCCAAAAATCAGAAGCAGAGATCAGGCAAAAGCTAGGTCAGGCAGGCAGTAGTCGATATCCAAATAACAGTAATAGGGTAAGGCAAAAGCTTGGTCAGGCAGGCAGGAGTCGGTATTCAAACAACAGTAGAAGGGATTAGACAAGAGCTAGGTCAGGCAGGCAGAAGTCGGTACACAAGAGAAGCAATATATTCAAGTACTCACAGATGCCGGGGAATCAAACAAACAGGCCCCGAGTACGATCTCCCGCCGGAGTTTAAAGGCAGGAGCGGTGACGAATACAGAGGGGTGTGTCAGAGGATGCGTCACGTTGCTAAGCGACGTGACGTCATCCACACTGAGAAGCTCCGGGAGCCGCGGTGACACGGCGATGAACGGAGAATTCATGACAAGTAAAACTGTTAAGTATCACTTCCCTACCCATAAACCACAGTCATTCAACCGAAAGCAAATGGAGAAAGGAAAGTAACACAAGGTGTGGAGGTGTGTGAGGTTTAGTAAAAAAAAATCTTGAAAAATTAACAAAAAAAAGGGGTGGGTCCATGGACCCACCACATCTTGAAGAAATAAATTTATCAGGTAAGCAAAAATGTAGTTTTCTTCCAAAGATGTGCTGAGTCCACGGGTTCATCTTAATTACTGTTGGGAATCAATACCCAAGCTAGAGGACACAGATGAATAGGGAGGGATAAGAACAAGCATGCCTAAACGGAAGGCACCACCGCCTGAAGAATCTTTCTCCCAAAAGCCACCTCAGCTGAGGCAAAAGTATCAAATCTGTAAAGTATGTAAGGAGGACCAAGTTGCAGCCTTGCAAATCTGCTCCATAGAAGCTTCATTTTTGAAAGCCCAAGAAGAGGCTACAGCCCTAGTGAAATGAGCCGTAATTCTCTCGGGAGGTTGCTTCCCAACAGACTCATATGCCAGACGAATCACACTTCTTAACCAAAAAGCAAGAGTAGAAACAGTAGCTTTCTCACCTCTAAGCTTTCCAGAAAAACAAACAAAAAGAGCAGAGGACTTACGAAAACCCTTAGTGGCCTCCAAATAAAACTTGAGAGCACGAACTACATCAAAATTGTGCAACAGACGTTCCTTATCCGAAGATCAATCTCCTGGTTAATATTGTTAGTAGAAACAACTTTGAGAAGAAACCCCAATTAAGTATGAAGAATCGCCTTATCCGCATGAAAGATAAGATAAGGGGAATCAAACTGCAAGGCGGAGAGCTCAGAAACCCTCCGCGCAGAAGAAATAGCCAGAAGAAAAAGAACTTTCCAGGACAACAATTTAATGTCAACAAAATGCATTGGCTCAAATGGAGTCCATTGCAAAACTCTGAGAACAAGATAATAAGGCCGATTTATGAAAGGTCTTGCGGACCTGATCCGACAGTGCGGATCAGGTCCGCAAGACCTCGCTGAATGCGGAGAGCAATAAGCTCTCCGTATTCAGCATTGCACCAGCAGCTCACAAGAGCTGCTGGTGCAACGCCGCCCTCTGCAGACTAGTGGCCAATTGGCCCCCAGCAGGGGGTGTCAATCAACCCGATCATATAAATGGGCCTCTAAGACTCCATGGGGAGCAACAGGTTAAAATACAGGCCTGATTCTGACCAAGGTCTGACAGAAAGACTGAACATCTGGCACATCTGCCAAGCATTTATGTAACACAACAGACAATGCTGAAATCTGACCTGTCAGAGTGCTAACAGACAACCCTTTTTCCAGACCTTCCTGAAGAAAGGACACAATTCTTGGAATCCTAGCCCTACTCCAAGAGTTGCCCTTGGATTCACACCAATGAAGATACTTCCTCCATATCTTATGGTAAATCTTCCTAGTAACTAGTTTACGGGCCTGAATCATAGTCTCAATAACAGACTTGGAACACCCACGCTTAGAAAGAATCAAGCGTTCAATCTCCAAGCAGTCAGCTTCAGAGAAACGAGACTTGGGTGGAGGAAGGGCCCCTGAAGAAGAAGGTACTTCCTCAGAGGTAACCTCCACAGAGGTGGAGACGACATCTCCACCAGATCCGCATACCAGATCCTTCATGGCCAAGCTGGGGCAATTAGGATCACTGATGCCCTTTCCTGCTTTATACAGGTGATCACCCGAGGAAGAAGGGCAAATGGAGGAAACAGATAAGCCATGCTGAAGTTCCAAGGGACTGCTAACGCATCTATTAGGTAGGCCTAAGTATCCCTCGACCTGGAACCATACTTCGGAAGCTTGGCATTCTGATGAGATGCCATCAAATCCAATTCCGGAATCCCCCATTTGGAGACCAAGCTGGAGAACACAGCCGGATGAAGTTCCCACTCTCCAGGATGAAAAGTCTATCTGCTTAGGAAATCCCCTTCCTAGTTGTCCACTACCGGAATGTGGATAGCAGAAAGACAACAACCGTGGGCCTCCATCCACTGGATAATCTGAGACACCTCCTTCATGGCCAGAGAATTCTGAGTTCCCCCCTGATGGTTGAAGTAAGTCACAGAAGTTATGTTGTCCGATTGGAATCTTATAAACTTGCTCAAGGCCAACTGTGGCCAAGCCAACAGAGCGTTGTAGATTGCTCTCAAATCCAGAATGTTGATTGGCAGCACAGACTCCTCTCAAGACCAAAGCCCCTGCGCATTTAGGGAATCCCAGACTGCCCCCGAGCCCACCAGGCTGGCGTCCGTGGTCACTATTTCCCAGGATGTCCTCTGAAAACAAGTCCCCTGAGACAGGTGTTCAAGTGAGAGCCACCACCGAAGAGAATCCCTCGTCTTCTGGTCTAGAGATAACTTTGGTGAGAGATCCACATAATCCCTGTTCCACTAACTGAGCATGCACAACTGTAGGGCTCTTAGATGAAATCGAGCAAATGAGACGATGTTCATGGCGGCCACCATCAGACCAATTGCTTCCATACATTGGACGACTGACAGATGAGCTGTTTCCAGCAGAACCCGAAAGATGGAAAGGAGATTCACTATTCTCGTCTCTGTTAGAAAGCTCTTCATCAGAATAGAATCTATGACAGTTCCTAGGAAAACTACCCTTGTTGCCAGGACCAGGGAGCTCTTCCCCACATTTATCTTTCAACCGTGGGATTGGAGGAAGGCCAGAAACATCTCCGTATGCGATGTTGCTTGATGATTTGTCGGCGCCTGAACCAGAATGTCGTCCAGATAGGGAGCCACTGCAAGAGAGCTCCTAGAACCTTCGAGAATATCTTTGGAGCCGTGGCTAGGCCAAAAGGCAGAGCCACGAACTGGAAGTGTTGGTCGAGGAAAGCAAACCTCAGGAACTTGTGATGATTCCTGTGAATAGGAACATGTAAATATGCATCCTTTAAGTCTATGGTCGTCATGAATTGACCTTCTTGAATCAGAGGTAGAATCGTGCGAATGGTTTCCATCTTGAAAAATGGGTCCTTGAGGAACTTGTTTAGACATTTTAAGTCTAAAATGGGTCGGAATGTCCCTTCTTTTTTGGGAACTACAAACAGATTTGAGTAAAATCCTAGACCCTGTTCCTGCTTTGGAACAGGAACAATCACTCCCAGTGACAAGAGATCTTGAACACAATTCAAGAACGTCTCTCTTTTTATCTGGTCTGCAGATAATCTGGAAAGGTGAAACCTGCCCCTAGGAGCGTAATTCCTGAACTATAATTTGTAACCCTGAGAGACAATTTTCACCGGCCAAGGATCCGGAATGTCTCTCAGCCAAACTTCAGAAAACTCAAACAGTCTTCCCCCAACCTGATCCAAGCCTGGATCGGGGGCAATCCCTTCATGCTGACTTATAGTCAGTAGTGGGCTTCTTAGCCTGCTTTCCCTTGTTCCAAGACTGATTTGGTTACCAAGAGGGCTTGGAGCTGCCCTGTTTGGACGAGGAAGAGGATGACTTTCCTCTAAAGTTCCGAAAGGAACAAAAATTACTCTGACGTCCCTTTGGTCTGTTCTTTTTGTCCTGAGGCAAGAAGGAACCCTTTTTTTCCTGCAATCTCAGAAATGATCTCAGCCAGGCCCGGTCCAAACAAGGTCTTTCCCTTGTAAGGAAGTGCCATAAGCTTGACTTTAGACAAAACATCGGCTGACCAGGACTTAAACCATAAAGCTCTTCTGGCCAACACTGCGAAACTGGAAGCTTTAGCTCCCAGTCTAAGAACCTGAAGAACAGCATCAGCAATATAGGAATTGCTAACTTAAGAACCTTAATCCTATCCTGAATCTTGTCTAATAGCATCTCTTCCTGAAGCAAATCAGACAAGCATCAAACCGATAGGCAGCACTAATCACCGTGGCAATACATACTACTGGTTGCCATTGGAGCCCTAGATGTACATAAATCTTCTTCAGATATGCCTCCATCTTCTTATACATTGGGTCCTTGAAAGAGCAACTATCCTCAATAGGAATAGTGGTCCTCTTAGCCAGGGTTGAGATGGCCCCTTCCACTTTAGGAACCGTAGACCAAGACTCCTTGATAGAAGTCTCCATCGGAAACATCTTTCTAAAAACCAGAGATGACGTAAAAAGGCACCTCCGGCTTCTCCCATTCCTGAGTTATGATTTCCTTAGCCCTATCTGGCACAGGAAACACCTCCAAAGAGGAAGGAACATAAAAAAAACGATTCTGGGAAACTCGGTTAATGCTGCAGATACCACTGAGGATACCTGTGCAGCAATCTCTGCCCTTAACCCCTTAATGACCGAGGACGTGCAGGGTGTGTCCTCAAAAACAAATACAGTAAACGCCTGAGGACGTACCCTGCACGCCCTCAGACTAGAAAGCAGCTGGAAGCGATCCTGCTCTCTCCCTGCCATTTTCCCGTTATTGCAGTGATGCCTCAATATTGAGGCATCCGGCAATAACCTTTTTTAGCCATCCGATGCAGAGAGAGCCACTCTGTGGCCCTCTCTGCACGGGACATCGATGGCCGGTATCGTTGGTGGGTGGGAGCTGGTGTGGGAGGCGGGTGGCGGCCATCGATGGGCCTTGTGATGTGGAGGGGGCGAGATAGTAGGCGGGGATAGCCAGGTGCGCATGGACGCGCTCACGTGCACGGGGAGGTGGGGGCAGGCGCGTGCACGGGGAGGGAGCAGGTGGGAACCGCTACACTACAGAAAAACTTGTGTTAAAAGTGGGAAAAAGGGGGGAATACATTTTATAAATAACGATCAGTCAGGGGTGAGGGTTTGTTCTGTGGAGGGGGAAGCTACACTACAGAAAAAAATGAAGTTTTGCAAACTGGGTACTGGCATACAGCTGCCAGTACCCAAGATGGCCCCCTAATAAGGCAGAGGGGGAGGGTTAGAAAGCTGTTTGGGGGGGATCAGGGAGGTTGGGGGCTAAGGGGGGATCCTACACAGCAGCATATGTAAATATGCTAAAAAAATTAATAAATTCAGAGATACCTTTTATTTTAGTACTGGCAGACATTAGGCTCCACATTGAAAAACTTTTCTTTACCCTGTAATGTAAGTTTAACACAGGAAGAGCAGAATTGCATGGTTGCTGCAATTTGTGCCTCTAAACACAATAAGCTAAGCAAGGGTTAAATTGAGCAGTCTCCTTTTCCATATCAGACATGCTTGTCACTATCCTCACGGCCTTAACCGATAATCAGACTAAGGCCCAGTAAAATAAAGTCGCAACAAACGAAAAACTGGTAAACAGTTATCCTGCTTTAGCTTTATTTGATCAAATGTTGCACAAAGAAATAACCGCTATACAGAACAAAGAGTTATGCCTAGGCGAGCGTTGCCGATCCGACTAACACCTCCCTCCACACCTCAGTATACTGAGATGCCTCCTTACCGCCACTGATCACCAGCTTGCTCTGTTTCTCCTTATAGCGCTACTTAGCTTAGAGATTCCCCACAGTAACACAGCCGCAACCAGGAGATTCACCTGCGTAGTGCATGGAGTAGAGACCAGGCCGAATACATGACTGAAGTAGGGGAGGCGCGAAAACCTCCCGCGGAACAAGGAAGGAGGGGGCTTGGCCAAGCTGTACCAGCATGCCATCAGGAAAATAAAAATAAAAAGTGACAAGCACCCAACACACATAACAGGAGCCCGAGAGATATATAATTGTCTCCCAAACACTGTTCCTGCAAGCATGTCTTAGCAATCCCTTACACCAGGGTGAGCTAAACAGTCACATTCTAAGTGCCCTTTCTCCCTCTGGAAGAACTAGCACTTACCTGTTCAGCTGTCCAGCATGTAGACAGTCCCAAGGTATGAGAGGACACCTCTTCCTCACAGCGACCTGGTCAAAAGCAGATAGCAAAGTAACCAACAATGGTATCTGAAACTAGGGCAGCAAATGTGAGAAAAACTTTGCAAGCACCTCTTTGCAATTTCCCCACTGCTTTAAAGCCACCACATCTTGACCACAAGACTAACATGGAGTATAGCTATACCCTAATACTTGCTTGAAGTAATCCATCTTCTGCATGATACAAAATTTTAATTACACACTAAACTTCACCTCCTCCATGCACGATAGGCAAAGAGAATGACTGGGGTTTATGGGTAGGGAAGTGATACTTAACAGTTTTACTGTGGTGCTCTTTTCCTCCTCCTGCTGGCGAGGAGTGATATACAGTAATTAGGATGAACCTGTGGACTCACTACATCTTTGGAAGAAATAATACAAATTTTATTTACATAAATGGAACACAAGTGAAAGTTTCATAATATAAAGAACAACACAAAGTTAACTATCCCTTTAAATAGTCTGTGCTGATTACCAAACCAGCTACAGTTTGCAGGCAGGTGGAGCTATCAAATGCCGATAACAGGTCTCCAAATATCAGCCTGATCCAAAGCCCTACAGAGGCTCAGAGGAAAAGCCACAATACTGCAAACCATGAGGTCTGGGAACAATCCCATGCACAAGCTTGAGAGTATGTTGAAGGCAAAAGGAATTGCATTGTATGTGTTGTTGGCTCTCTATGTGATGCTTGTACATACATCACAGTGCTTGCTTCAACATGGGGTTGGCATTGCACACAATTATGCTTACATAAACAGAAAAGGTGAAACAGCATAGTGTCAAAAAACTAAAAAGAATCGGCTATATTACAAGTTGCGCGATGACTACAGTGCGCGCAATATGTTTTTTCTTTAGGCTCCCTCGACCGTGTGTAATCTCCACCAATGTGTGTTAGTGAAGCAAGGGCAATCCTGAATGAACTGGGATGTTTACTTGGATAACTTCATGTTATTCTTTGTTGAAGAGATATCTAGATAGGTGGTGTGCACATGCCTGAAGCACTACATGACAGGATATAGTGTTGCCATCTAGTACTCTTTCTAATGTACAATATTATTGAAAAACTGCAGCCATATAGTGCTGCCATCTAGTGCTCTTTCTAATGTACAATATTATTGTAAAACTGCAGCCATATAGTGCTGCCATCTAGTACTCTTTCTAATGTACAATATTATTGTAAAACTGCAGCCATATAGTGCTGCCATCTAGTACTCTTTCTAATGTACAATATTATTGTAAAACTGCAGCCATATAGTGCTGCCATCTAGTGCTCTTTCTAATGTACAATATTATTGCAAAACTGCAGCCATATAGTGCTGCCATCTAGTGCTCTTTCTAAAGTACAATATTATTGTAAAACTGCAGCCATATAGTGCTGCCATCTAGTACTCTTTCTAATGTACAATATTATTGTAAAACTGCAGCCATATAGTGCTGCCATCTAGTACTCTTTCTAATGTAAAATATTATTGTAAAACTGCAGCCATATAGTGCTGCAGTCATGTGCATACTCCTGAACTTACATCCCTGCTTTGCAACAAAGGATAACAAGAAAATGAAGCAAATGTGATAGTTGTTCAAAATTGTATGCTCTATTTGAATCATGAAATAATTAGTTTTTGTTGCATGTCCTGTAACTACAAGATTCTTTTCTGCAGGCTTGCAATAAATGAATAGTTTAGTTTAGCACAAAAATGTTTAGAATGTATTAACACATTTGTTTTTGTCACAATTTAATAGCCAAGCTCCATCCATCCCTTTCCTTATTTGTAGGAGCCAATCTAGAATCTCTGGCAGGGTTAGCCTTGTGAAGAATGTCACACGTAATTCTCAGAACAGCAAATGCCAACATTTTCAGATTTAAATGAAAGGAAAAGGATATAAAAGTTGTTTTACAATAATTAAACACTGTATATTACAATCACAATACAAATAAACTAGATTTAACATTTATTGAATTATACAAAAAAAGGTCACCTGCAGCATGTGGATGAGAAATCTGTGAATTTTTTAGTCACTGGGGATTAACCAAGGTCAAAGAAATAATCTCATATTTGTCAAATTACTATGTGATTACCAAAAGACTAATTCATATAATTGCATGATGTCAGCATAATATAAATAACCACTTAAAATACACAGAAAATGTACCACCATACATTTTTGGCAGAAACAAAGTTAAAGTAATAATAAACCCATTTTTTTTTATTTCATGACTAAGACAGAGCATGCAATATTAAGCAACTTTCTAGTTTACTCCTATTATCATTTTTTCTTTGTTCTCTTGCTATCTTTATTTGAAAAAGCAGGGATGTAAAACTTAGTAATTGGTCCATTTTAGGTTTAGCACCCTGGATAGCGCTGGCTTATTGGTGACTACATTCAGCCAACCAATAAAAGCATAACCCAGATTCTGAACCAAGAATAGGCCAGCTCCAAAGCATTACATTCCTGCTTTTTAAATAAAGATAGTAAGAAAATTTGACAATAGGAGTATATTAGAAAGTTGCTTAAAATTGCAAGCTCTGTCTGAACCATGAAAGAAAAAAAATTGGATTTAGTATCCCTTTAGAAACAGAGGGTCTTACATCACTAACCCAATGGGCTAGATTTATAAAATTTGGGCAGACAGGATCCCCTGTAGCGGATCATGTCCCCCCGACATCGCTAAATGCAGAAAGCTGTCGGCATTTATAAAGGGACACTGAACCCAATTTTTTTTTTTAGTGATTCAGATAGAGCATGCAGTTTTAAGCAACTTTCTAATTTACTCCTACTGTCAATTTTTCTTCATTCTCTTGCTATCTTTATTTGAAAAAGAAGGCATCTATGCTAAGGAGCCAGCCAATTTTTGGTTTAGAACACTAACCAGCACTTGTTTATTGGTGGGTGAATTTATCCGCCAATCAGCAACAACAAACCAAGTTGTTCCCCAAAATTGGTCTGGCATCTAAACTTACATTCTTGCTTTTCAAATAAAGATACCAAGAGAATGAAGAAATTTTGATTATAGGAGTAAATTAGAAAGTTGCTTGCTCTATCTGAATCCCGAAACAAAAAATTTGGGTTCAGTGTCCCTTTAACATTGCACAAGAATTTCTGGTGAAATGCTTGTGCAATGTGGCACTCTGCACATTCACAGCCAATCGGCCGCTAGCAGGTGTCAATCATCCCGATCGTATCTGATCGGGATGATAGCAGTCCGCCACTGCTATGACCGCTGCTTCTTAACTTAAGTTTCAGGCGGACCGGAAACTTCAGGGTTAGATTGCAGCATCCACTGCTTGATAAATCTACCCCAATGTATTAATTTTACAACACATATACTCAAACAAGATTTAACCGGATTTGCATTTTTTTATTTGAAGCTATATAAGCAAATTATAGTATAGGGACTTAAAGGGATATTCTAGCCAAAATGGAAACCACATGGGTGCATTTTGGTATTGAACAGAAGCAATTTTTTAATATACATGCATTAGCAAAAATGCTTCTAATAAAAGCTACAACTGTTTTAAAAGTGTATTTAAGTATGCACCGTGCACCAGCATTTTAAACACAACACTTGTTCTGAGAGCCTAAGGTGCTTGTAGCATCTGGTAATGACTCAATTTGTTAATTGCTGACATGATACAAGCCCCACTGATGATCTGAGCAGCTGCATTATTTAACATGTGGGTGCAGTGTAAATATCTAGCTATGCTTCACATGCACATGCAGAGAAACAGTGATAACTCTTACTAGAAGCATTTTTGCCAATACATGTATATTGAAAATATGTTTCTGTTCAAAGATGCAATAAATCCATGTGCATTTATATTTTGACTGGAATGTCCCTTTAAAGAAAAAAATATATATATTTTTGTAAAAGCACTATTGTTGTTGTTACAGCTGACTTCTACAATAGCATACAAATTCCAAATATACATTATTTTCCACTAACTAATGATGCTTATTCCTTATTGTGAATATTTTCTATAACATTTCTTGTCAGACATTAGGGGATGGCTTTTTGAAGAAAAAAGAAAAATAAATAAACTGCTAACAAATTAAATTGGTTTATCCCCCTATTAAAATATGTTGACAAATGGTGGAATCCAGTACTTTTTGTTTGACAGGAATTTTAAATACTTTATCAGTGCCCAACAAATTGAAAAATGTATGAAAATTGCATGTATTGGAATGCTTTATTTTTAAATAAAGATTTGTATTAAAGACACATGAAATAAAAAAAATTCTTTCATGTTTTGGGTAGAGCATACATTTTAAAAAGCTTTCTAATTTACTCTAGAGCACTATATGGCAGCAGGTTTGCAAGAATTGTATCCATTTGCAAGGGTACTAGATGGTAGCACTATTTCCTGCCAAGTGCTGCTCCAGACACCTAAGGGCTAGATTACAAGTGGCGCACTAACTGTTTTGAGTCAGTGATAAGGGGTTTACCGCGAGTCTGCACATGTTGGAAGTATTGTGCATATTATAAGTTGAAAGTAAATGTGTTCACTCAAGCACAATAACATTTAACGAGAGTCGGGACAGCTTAACCTCAGAGCTCTGACTAAAAAGAGACAGAAAACCCCAAAATGTTCTTTCATGATTTGGATAGAACACAATTTTAAACAACTTTTCAACTTCTAATAACAAATGTGATTAATTCTCTTGTTATCCTTTGCAGAAGGAACAGCATTGCACTACTGACAGCTAGTTGAACACATTTAGGTAGCCAATCACAAGAAACAAATGTGTGCCAGCACCAATCAGCAGCTAGCTCCCACTAGGGTGGGATACATTTTTTTTTATTTTAAACAAGGGATACCTAGAGAACGAAGAACATTTGAAAATAGAAGTGAATTTAAAGTGTGTTAAAATTGCGTGCTCTATTTGAATCAAGCAAGTTTAATTTTGACTTTCCTATCCCTTTAACTGTTACGCTTGAAAAAAAAGTTGCACAAAATACATCAAAAACATAATTTATGCTCACCAGATAAATTCCTTTTCTTCCGGATAAGGAGAGTCCACCTAATTTAGTACGTAAGACTGCCTTATCTCAGAAACTCTTCATGCAGAGGCAATAGCCATTAAAAAGAGAACCTTCCAAGATAACAATTTAATGTAAATGGAATGCAGAGGCTCAGACGGAACCTGTTGCAAAACCCAAAGAACAAGATTAAGGCTCCAAGGACAATTGTGGGGTGGGGGAGGGAAGAGAGCTGTTTGGGAGGGATTAGGGGGTCTGATGTGTCAGGTGGGAGGCTGATTTCTACACTAAAGCTAAAATTAACCCAGCAAGCTCCCTACAAACTACCTAATTAACCCCTTCACTGCTAGCCATAATACACGTGTGATGCGCAGCGGCATTTAGCGGCCTTCTAATTACCAAAAAGTAATGCTAAAGTCATAAATGTCTGCTATTTCTGAACAAAGGGGATCCCAGAGAAGAATTTACAACCATTTGTGCCATAATTGCACAAGCTGTTTGTAAATAGTTTCAGTGAGAAACCTAAAGTTTGTGAAAAAGTTTGTGAAGAAGTGAACATTTTTTTTTTATTTGTGAACATTTTTTGTAGACCTTGTATTATCATGCAGGAGTGTCTGTTTCACATAAAGAACACTACATAGCAACATAAACATGTCTCAAGTTAAAATTTGTGTTTCTAAATTTTTCTTTAAGGGTTTTTTCGTACCTACGAAACTTCAAAAAATATTTCTGCTAAGCGGTGAGGTTTTGAATATCAGGCCCTAAGCCACCAACAGATAGAAACCTTTACTATGTTTTAAGTATTTCTCTATTGGGTTTATGATTGGCCAAGAACAAAAAGCAAAGCTTGCATACTTATTGACAAACACAATAATCAGTTAACAATTATTTTGCTGTTGCACTCATTTTGTTGATTTGTTAAAGGGGATGTCTGTTTATCATATTTTTGATGAATGCAACAAATAATCTGTTATTTTAACATTTGTCCAAAAAAAAGACACACTTCTAGTGGCGTATTTAGGTTTTGTGCTGCCCTAATTTTTACTCCCATAGGCTAACATGGGACGCGTCGCAAATCGGTATCCAATATTCAGCGCAAGGACTTACGTGGCGAAAATGGAGAAATCTTACTCCATTTTCATCTCGCCATACAAGGCAGCTGCAGAAGGCCTTGCGCTGAGTATGAGAGCACCGTAACTCCCGAAACTGGCTGCAAAAATAAACTAACACCTAACGCATGCACAATATCTATCTACCTGTCAACCGCAATCCCCCACCACTAATAAACTGTATTAACACCTATATCCGCCATCAAACCCACATCGGAACTAATAAATGTTTTAAACCCTTAACCGACAACCCCCCCCCCCCACAACGCAATAAGCCTAATTAAACTAGTAACCCCTATATCCGCCATCAAACCCACACCGCAAGTAATAACTAAATTATTAACCCCTAAATCCGCCAACCCCAACATCACAAACTACCTATTAAAGTATTAAACCCTAAAACGTCAAAGCCCCCAACACAATAAACCTAACAAAAGTATTAACCCCTAAACCGCCAAAGCCCACAACGCAATAAACCTAACAAAAGTATTAACCCCCAAAGCCCACAACGCAAATAAATTACTAAGCCCCCTAGCCTAACACCCCCTAAATGAACCAAAATTACAAAATACTAAAGTTACTATTAAAATAAAAAAAAAACTAGCACTTACTTTAAAAATAAAAATAAACTAATTATAAATTAAAGGGACAGTCTAATCAAAATTACAATTCTGGTGTAGACTGTCCCTTTAAACTAAAATTACAGAAAATAAAAAAAATCTAAGATTACATAAAATAAAAAACAAAATTACAAAATTTTAAAAAATTATACCTAATCCCTATGAAAATAAAAAAGCCCCCCCTAAAATAAAAACACCCCCTCTACTCTAAGAATAAACTACCAGTAGCCCTTAAAAGGGCTTTTTGCAGGGCATTGCCCCAAGATAATCAGCTCTTTTACAAAAAACAGTAAAACTCCCCCACCCACCAAACCCCCCCCAAATAAAAGAACCTAACACTAAAAAACCTAAACTACCCATTGCCCTGAAAAAGGCATTTTTTTGGGCATTCACTTAAAAGAGTATTTAGCTCTTTTACTGCCCACCCTATCTAAATAAAAAAAATATTCAAATCAGCCAATAGAATTTTAGTATCTCTCATCCTATTGGCTGATTTGAGTTTGAAGAATCAAATCAGTGAATAGGAATTCAAGGGACGCCATTTTTAATCGTGTCCCTTGAATTCTCAATCCAGTGTGCGGCAGCGATCGTGCGAAGAGTATCCTCCACGCTTCATGGCTCCGCGGTCGCTGGTCTTCAGTTCCAGGCTCGCCGGTCTTCATCTTCGCCCTCCGCTCTGCGCCGGATTGTTCCTGGAAGAAGAGGTTGCCGCTTGGAAGACTTCAGGGCATCGGACAGGACCTTCTCCGCCAGACTTCAGGAATGGTGAGTATTAACCTGGGGGTTAGACTTAGGTTTTTTTTAGTATTTTTGGGTTGTTTTCTTTTTATTTAGTTAGGGTGGGCAGTAAAAGAGCTAAATGCCCTTTTAAGGGCAATGCCCAACAAATACCCCTTTCAGGGCAATGGGTAGTTTAGGCTTTTTAGTGTTAGGTTCTTTTATTTGGGGGGGTTTGGTCGGTGGGGGGGGGGTTACTGTTAGGGGGGACTTTGTTTATTTTTTTGTAAAAGAGCCTTTTAAGGGTTACTGGTAGTTTATCCTTAGAGTAGGGGGTGTTTTTATTTGGGGGGGGGGCTTTTTTATTTTCATAGGGATTAGGTATATTTTTTTTTAAATTTGGTAATTTTGTTTTTTAATTTTATGTAATCTTAGATTTTTTAGTTTCTGTAATTTTAGCTTAAAGGGACAGTCAACACCAGAATTTTGATTAGACTGTCCCTTTAATTTATACTTAGTTTATCTTTAATTTATACTTAGTTTATTTTTATTTTAAAGTAGTGCTATTTTTTTATTTTAATAGTAACTTTACTATTTTGTAATTTAGGTAATTTTGGTTCATAGAGGGGGTGTTAGGTTAGGGGGTGTTAGACTTTGGCGGTTTAGGGGTTAATACTTTAATAGGTAGTTTGCGTTGTGGGTTAATGGGGGATTAGGGGTTAATACTTTTGATAGGTAGTTTGCGATGTTGGGGTTGGCGGATTTAGGGGTTAATAATTTACGGCTAGATTACGAGTTTTGCGTTATGAGCGGCTTGGTACTAACTTGCAAGTTATTGCCACCGCTCACCTCCCTATAACGCTGCTTTTACAGGTTTTCATAAACCCGGCGTTAGCAGGCAATATGTGAGCGTTGAGCAAAATTGAGCTCCATACCGCACCCAAATAACAGCGCTGCTTTGAGCTGGTTTTACGTGCTCGTGCACGATTTCCCCATAGACATCAATGGGGAGAGCCTGTTAAAAAAAAAGCCTAACACCTGCAAAAAAGGAGCGTAAAGCTCTGTAACGCAGCCCCATTGATTTCTATGGGGAAAGAAAATTTATGTTTACACCTAACACCCTAACATAAACCCCCGACTCTAAACACCCCTAATCTGCTGCTCCCGACATTGCCAACACCCACCTACACTTATTAACCCCTAATCTGCCATCCTCGACACCGCCGCCACCTGCATTATACTTATTAACCCCCAATCTGCCTCCCCTGACATCGCCGCCACCTACAGTACACTTATTAACCTCTAATCTGCCGCCCCTATTTTCGCCGCCACCTACCTACATTTATTAACCCCTAATCTGCCGCCCCCAATGTCGTTGCTACCTACCTACACTTATTAACCCCTAATCTTCTGCCCCCAACGTCGCTGCCACTATACTAAAGTTATTAACCCCTAAACCTAACCCTAAGTATAACCCTAAAACCCCTAACTTTAATATAATTAAAATAAATCTAATTTAAAATTCCTATCATTAACTAAATAATTGCTATTTAAAACTAAACTTACCTATGAAATAAACCCTAAGCTAGCTACAATATAACTAATAGTTACATTGTAGCTAGCTTAGGTTTTATTTTTATTTCACAGGCAAGTTTGTATTTATTTTAACTAGGTAGATTAGTTAGTAAATAGTTATTAACTATTTACTAGCTACCTACCTAAAATAAATACAAATTTACCTGTAAAATAAAATCTAACCCAAGTTACACTACCACCTAACCTTACACTACAATTAAATAAATTACATTAATTAAATACAATTAACTAAATTCCAAAAAAAAACACACTAAATTACACAAAATAAAAAACAAATTATCAAATATTTAAACTAATTACACCTAATCTAATAGCCCTATCAAAATAAAAAAGCCCCACTAAAATAAAAAAAAAAAAACTAGCCTACACTAAACTGAAAACAGCCCTTAAAAGGACCTTTTGCGGGTCATTTGCCCCAAAGAAATCAGCTTTTTTTTACCTGTAAAAAAAAACCAATACAAACAACCACCCAACATTAAAACCCACCACCCACACAACCAACCCCCCAAATAAAATCCTATATAAAAAAAAACAAGCTCCCCATTGCCCTGAAAATGGCATTTGGATGGGCATTGCCCTTAATAGGGCATTTAGCTCTTTTTCCGCCCAAACCCTAATCTAAAAATAAAACTCCCCAATAAACCCTTAAAAAAAACTAACACTAACCCCCGAAGATCCACTTACAGTTTTTGAAGACCGGATATCTATCCTCAACGAAGCGGCAGAAGTCCTCAGCGAAGCCGGCAGAAGTCTTCATCCAAGCCAGCATCTTCTATCTTCATCCATACGGCGCGGAGCGGCTCCATCTTAAAGACATCTGGCGCGTAGCATCCTCTTCTTCCGATTGCTAATGAAGAATGAAGAGTTCTATCAGCCAATCGGAATTAAAGGTGAAAAAATCCTATTGGCTGATGCAATCAGCCAATAGGATTGAGCTTGCATTTTATTGGCTGATTTGATTGAATCAGCCAATAGGATTGAAGCTCAATCCTATTGGCCGATTGCATCAGCCAATAGGATTTTTTCACCTTTAATTCCAATTGGCTGATAGAATTCTTCATTCTTCATTAGCCATCGGAAGAAGAGAATTCTATCAGCCAATCGGAATTCAAGGGACGCCATCTTGGATGACGTCCCTTAAAGGAACCTTCATTCTTCGTTAGCCATCGGAAGAAGAGGATGCTCTGCGCCGGATGTCTTGAAGATGGAGCCTGCTCCGCACCGGATGGATGAAGATAGAAGATGCCATCTGGATGAAGACTTCTGCTGGCTTCGCTGAGGATTTCTGCTGCTTCGTTGACGATGGATGTCCGGTCTTCAAAAACTGTAAGTGGCTCTTCGTGGGTTAGTGTTAGTTTTTTTTTTGGGTGGGTTTTATTTTTAGATTAGGGTTTGGGTGGAAAAAGAGCTAAATGCCCTTTTAAGGGCAATGCTCATCCAAATGCTCTTTTCAGGGCAATGGGGAGCTTAGGTTTTTTTAGATAGGATTTTATTTGGGGGGTTGGTTGTGTGGGTGGTGGGTTTTACTGTTGGGGGTTGTTTGTATTTTTTTTTTACAGGTAAAATAGCTGATTTCTTTGGGGCAATGCCCCACAAAAGGCCCTTTTAAGGGCTATTGGCAGCTTAGTGTAGGCTAGGTGTTTGTTTTTTTTATTTGGGGGGCTTTTTTTATTTTGATAGAGCTATTAGATTAGGTTAATAAGTTTAAATATTTGATCATTTGTTTTTTTATTTTGTGTAATTTAGTGTTTGTTTTTTGTAATTTAGTTAATTGCATTTAATTTATGTAATTAATTTAATTGTAGTATAAAGTTAGGTGTTAGTGTTAGGTTAGGTTTTATTTCACAGATAAATTTGTATTTATTTTAACTAGGTAGTTAGTAAATAGTTAATAACTATTTACTAACTAATCTACCTAGTTAAAATAAATACAAACTTACCTGTAAAATAAAAATAAACCTAAGCTAGCTAAAATGTAACTATTAGTTATATTGTAGCTAGCTTAGGGTTTATTTTACAGGTAAGTATTTCGTTTTAAATATGAATTATTTAGGTAATAATATTAATTGTTATTTAAATTTATTTTAATTATATTAAAGTTAGTGGGTGTTAGGGTTAGACTTAGGGTTAGGTTTAGGGGTTAATAATTTTAGTATAGTGGCGGCGATTTTGGGGGCAGAAGATTAGGGGTTAATAACAGTAATGTAGGTTGCAGCGATGTTAGGGACAGCATATTAGGGGTTAATAATATGTAACTAGTGTTTTACGATGCGGGAGTACGGTGGTTTAGGGGTTAATATGTTTATTATAGTGGCGGCGATGTCCAAAGGCGCAGATTAGGGGTTAATACATTTATTATAGTGTTTGCAATGCGGGAGGGCCTTGGGGTTAATAGGTAGTTTATGGGTGTTAGTGTACTTTTTAGCACTTTAGTTATGAATTTTATGTTACAGCTTTGTAGCGCAAAACTCATAACTACTGACTTTCAGTTTACGGTATGGATCTTGACGGTATAGGCTGTACCGCTCACTTTTTGGCCGGACAGGCAAACTCATAATTACAGCGCTATGGAAGTCCCATTGAAAAAGGACTTTCTGAAAGCTGCGGTAGTTACGTTGCGTTACGGCAAAAAAAGTGTGCGGTACAGATATTCCTGCAAGACTCGTAAAACCAGCGGTAGTGAAAAAGAGCCATAACGCTGCTTTTTCACTCATACCGCAAAACACGTAATCTAGCCGTAAATTATTACTTGCAGTGTGGGTTTGATGGCGGATATAGGGGTTAATAGTTTAATTAGGCTTATTGCGTTGTGGGGGGTTGTTGGATAAGGGGTTAATACATTTATTATTAGTTGTGAGAGGGGGGATTGTGGATATAAGGGTTTTACGTGTCAGACTTATTTTTGGGAGGCGTGTTAGACTTTTACGGGAGATTAGTTTTTGTTTTTAGTTTTCTTAGGTGCCGGCATAAGTCACTAGCGACTGCAGAAAATTGTATTTACGCTCATTTCTGGACATCGCTAGTTTATCCGACTTACTACACTTTATGAACTGCCGGCCCCGTATATGTAATAACCCGATGTACGAGGTAAAATTACGGGTGGCATGGGTTGCAGCGCTTGCGCTGAAGCCTGCACCGTATATGTAATTGCGCCCACATGAGTTATACACATACATGCATATACACGCAGACACATATATCTAATGCTGCTATAAAAAAAAAACATACACCTAGATTACGAGTTTTGAGCGCTATAGGAAAAGTAAAGAACGCAACAAAAGTGCTTGTGCACGCTTTCCCCATAGACATCAATGGGGAGAGCCGGGAAAAAAAATCTAACCCCTGCGATCGCGGAAACAAAAGCTCCGTAACGCAGCCCCATTGATGTCTATGGGGAAAAAGAAAATACAGTTTAAACCTAACAGCCTAACATAAACCCTGAGTCTAAACACCCCTAATCTGCTGCCCCTGACATCGCTGACACCTGCCTACAGTTATTAACCCTTAATCTGCCGCTCCCGATATCGCAGACACCTAAATAAAATTATTTACCCCTAATATGCCGCTCCCGATATCGTCGCTACTATACTAAAGTTATTAACCCCTATTCCACCGCACCCCTACATCGCTGCAACTATATTAAAGTTATTAACCCCTATTTCACCGCTCCCCAACATCGCAGCAACTAAATAAAGTTATTAACCCCTAAACCTCTGGCTTCCCACATCACTACCACTAAATAAACCTATTAACCCCAGCCCCCCACATCCCAACAACCTATATTAAACTATTAACCCCTAAACCTAACCCTAACGTAACCCTAAACCTAACCCTAACGCCCCCTAACTTTAACAAAATGAAATTAGATCTAAATTAAAAATTTACATTTATTAACTAAATAATTCCTATTTAAAACTAAATACTTACCTGTGAAATAAAACCTAAGGTAGCTACAATATAACAAATAGTTACATTGTAGCTAGCTTATGTTTTATTTATTTTTCACAGATAAGTTTGTATTTATTTTAACTAGGTAGACTAGTTAGTAAATAGTTCTTAACTATTCACTAACTACAAAATTACCTGTGAAATAAAACCTAACCCGCCCTAAACTAAAACCTACCATTAAAAAAAAAAAAAACTAAGAAAACGAAATTATCCGAAAATATTAAGATTATTCCTATTCTTATACCCTTTAAAAAAAAAAAAAAAAAAAAAAACACCCCAAAATAAAAGCCTAATCTAGAATAAACTACCAAGGAACCTTAAAAGGGCCTTTTGTAGGGCATTGCCTGAGTTAAACAGCTCTTTTGCTTTAAAAAAAAATACAAAACACCCCCTAACACTATACAAACCACCACCCCCCAAACTACCAAGGACCCTTAAAAGGTCCTTTTGTAGGGCATGTATCTGAGTTAAACAGCTATTTTGCTAAAAAAAAAAAACACCCCCTAAAAATATACATTACACAAAATAACAAACAAATTATCAAAAATAAAAAAAATATTCCTATTCCAATACCCATAAAAAGAAAAAAAGAAAAAAAAAGAAAAAAAAAAACGAATCTAGAATAAACTACCAATGGCCCTTAAAAGGGCCTTTTGTAAGGCATTGCCCTAAAGATAGCAGCTCTTTTAGTGAAAACAAATTACAAAGACCCACTAACAGTACAAACCCCCACAATAAAAAAAAACTATCTAAAAAACATAAGCTACCCATTGTCCTGAAAAGGGCGTTTGTATGGGCATTGCCCTTAAAAGGGCATTTAACTCTTTTACTGCTCAAACCCTAAACTACAAAAAAAACAGCCTAAAAACCCTTAAAAAACCCTAACACTAACCCCCTGACGATCCACTTACAGTTTTTGAAGTCCCGCTTGAACGATCTTCATCCCGGAGTTGAAGTCCTGTACCAGGCAGTGAGAAGTCTTCATATAGACTGCCTCTTACATCTTCATCCAGACGGCATCTTCTATCTTGATCCCGGAGGCGCGGGACAGGTCCATCCTGAAGACATCCGGTGCAGAGCATTCTCTTCATACGGTCGCCACCATACACTGAATCTTCAATGCATGGGACGCGACTCAAGATGGTGTCCCTTGGATTCCTATTGGCTGAAAATTTTGAATCAGCCAATAGAATGAGAGCTGTTTAAATCCTATTGGTTGATTTGAATAGCCAATAGGATTTTAGCAGCCCTAATTCCTATTGGCTGATTCAAATTTTTCAGCCAATAGGAATGCAAGGGACATCCTCTTGAATCACGTCCCTTGCATTGAAGATTCAGTGTACGGCGGTGACCATATGAAGATGATGATGAAGAGGATGCTCCTCGCTGGATGTCTTCAGGATGGACCCGCTCCGCACATCCGGGATCAAGATAGAAGATTCCATCTGGATGAAGATGGAAGAGGCCGTCTGGATGAAGGCTTCTCGACGCCTGGATCAGGACTTTAACTCCGGGATGAAGATCGTTCAAGCGGGACTTCAAAAACTGTAAGTGGATCGTCAGGGGGTTAGTGTTAGGCTTTTTTAAGGTTTTTTTTTTAGTTTAGGGTCTGGGCAGTAAAAGAGCTAAATGCCCTTTTAAGGGCAATGCCCTTACAAATGCCCTTTTCAGGGCAATGGGTAGCTTAGGTTTTTTTTTAGAATTAGGTTATTTATTTTTGGGGGTTGGTTGGGTGGTGGGTTTTACTGTTGGGGGGGTCTTTGTGTTGTTTTTACAGGTAAAAGAGCTGATATCTTTAGGGCAATGCCCCACAAAAGGCCATTTTAAGGGCCATTGTAAGTTTATTGTAGGCTAGGGGTTTTTTGTTTCTTTTTGGGTGGGCTTTTTTATTTTGATAGGGCTATTAGATTAGGTGTAATTCTTTTTTATTTTGGATCATTTTTGGCTAGATTACAAGTTTTGCGTTAGTCTTAAAAAGCAGCATTAAGAGGTCCTAACGCTGCTTTTTAACGCCCGCTGGTATTACGAGTCTTGAAGGTACAGGTGTACCGCTCATTTTTTTGGCCACTCGGAAATACCGCAAATCCACTTACGTAAATTGCGTATCCTATATTTTCAATGGGACTTGCATAGCGCTGGTATTATGAGTCTGTCCAAAAGCGGTACACCCTCTCCTTTCAAGCCTGGTACTGCATTTTAAAGTCAGTAGTTAAGAGTTTTACACTACAACGCCGTAGCATAAAACTCTTAACTAAAGTGCTAAAAAGTTAAAAAAAAAAAAAAACACCCCCGCATTTTAAAGTCAGTAGTTAAGAGTTTTACACTACAACGCCGTAGCATAAAACTCTTAACTAAAGTGCTAAAAAGTAAAAAAAAAAAAAAACACCCCCTAAAAATATACATTACACAAAATAACAAACAAATTATCAAAAATATTCCTATTCCAATACCCATAAAAAGAAAACCCACATCGCATCATCAGCCGAACCGGACATCGCCACCACTATAATAAATATATTAACCCCTAAACTGCCGCACTCCCGCATTGCAAACACTAGTTAAATATTATTAACCCCTAATCTGCCAGCCCTAATATCGCCGCCACCTACCTACATTTATTAACCCCTAATCTGCCGCCCCCAACGTCGCCGCAACTATAATAAAATTATTAACCCCTAAACCTAAGTCTAACCCTAACACCCCCTAACTTAAATATAATTTAAATAAATATAAATAAAATTACAATTAACTTAATTATTCCTATTTAAAACTAAATACTTACCTATAAAATAAACCCTAAGAGAGTTACAATATAACTAATAGTTACATTGTATCTAGCTTAGGGTTTATTTTTATTTTACAGGCAACTTTGTATTATTTAAACTAGGTAGAATAGTTATTAAATAGTTATTAACTATTTAATAACTACCTAGTTAAAATAAAGACAAATTTGTAAAATAAAACGTAAGTTACAATTACACCTAACACTATACTACAATTAAATACCTAAATTAAATACAATTAAAAAAATTATCTAAAGTACAAAAAAACAAAAAACACTAAATTGCAGAAAACAATAAAGAAATTACAAGATTTTTAAACTAATTACACCTAATCTAATCCCCCTAACAAAATAAAAAAGCCCCCCAAAATAAAAAAGCCCTACCCTACACTAAATTACAAATAGCCCTTAAAAGGGCCTTTTGCGGGGCATTGTCCCAAAGTAATCAGCTCTTTTACCTGTAAAAAAAATTACAATCCCCCACAACATTAAAACCCACCACCCACACAACCAATCCTACTCTAAAACCCACCCAATCCCCCCTTAAAAAAACCTAACACTAACCCCCTGAAGATCACCCTACCGGGAGACATCGTCACCCAACCGGGCAGAAGTGGTCCTCCAGACGGGCAGAAGTCTTCATCCAACCGGGCAGAAGTGGTCCTCCAGATGGGCAGAAGTCTTCATCCAAACGGCATCTTCTATCTTCATCCATCCGACGCGGAGCGGGTTTATCTTCAAGACATCCGACGTGGAGCATCCTCTTCTGACGGCAGCCGATGACTGAATGCAGGTTCCTTTAAGTGAAGTCATCCAAGATGGCGTCCCTTCAATTCCGATTGGCTGATAGAATTCTATCAGCCAATCGGAATTAAGGTAGAAAAAATCCTATTGGCTGATGCAATCAGCCAATAGGATTAAAGTTCAATCCTATTGGCTGATTCAATCAGCCAATAGGATTGAGCTTGCATTCTATTGGCTGTTCCAATCAGCCAATAGAATGCCAGTTCAATCCTATTGGCTGATTGCATCAGCCAATAGGACTTTTTCTACCTTAATTCCGATTGGCTGATAGAATTCTATCAGCCAATCGGAATTGAAGGGACGCCATCTTGGATGACGTCATTTAAAGAAGAGGATGTTCTGCGTCGGATGTCTTGAAGATGGACCCGCTCCGCGCCGGATGGATGAAGATAGAAGATGCCGTCTGGATGAAGACTTCTGCCTGTCTGGAGGACCACTTCTACCGGTTGGGTGAAGACGTCTCCCGGTAGGGTGATCTTCAGGGGGTTAGTGTTAGGTTTTTTTAAGGGGGGATTGGGTGGGTTTTAGAGTAGGGTTGGTTGTGTTGGTGGTGGGTTTTAATGTTGGGGGGGGAATCGTAATTTTTTTACAGGTAAAAGAGCTGATTACTTTGGGGCAATGCCCCGCAAAAGGCCCTTTTAACGGCTATTTGTAATTTAGTGTAGGGTAGGGCTTTTTTATTTGGGGGGGGCTTTTTTATTTTGTTAAGGGGATTAGATTTGGTGCAATTAGTTTAAAAAAATCTTGTAAATTAATTGTATTTAATTTAGGTAATTAATTTAATTGTAGTGTAGTGTTAGGTGTAATTGTAACTTAGGTTAGGTTTTATTTTACAGGTAAATTTGTCTTTATTTTAACTAGGTAGTTATTAAATAGTTAATAACTATTTAATAACTATTCTACCTAGATAAAATAAATACAAAGTTGCCTGTAAAATAAAAATAAACCCTAAGATAGCTACAATGTAACTATTAGTTATATTGTAGCTATCAGAGGGTTTATTTTATTGGTAAATATTTAGTTTTAAATAGGAATAATTTAGTTACTTGTAGTAATTTTATTTAGATTTATTTAAATTATATTTCAGTTAGGGAGTGTTAGGGTTAGACTTAGGTTTAGGGGTTAATAACTTTATTATAGTGGCGGCGACGTTGGGGGTGGCAGATTAGGGGTTAATAAATGTAGGTAGGTTGCGGCGACATTGGGGGCGGCAGAGTAGGGGTTAATAAATAAAATGTATGTGTTGGCGATGTTGGGGGCGGCAGATGAGGGGTTCATAAGTATAATGTAGGTGGCGGCGATGTCCAGAGCGGCAGATTAGGGGTTATTAAGTGTAAGATTAGGGGTTAATAATATAATGCAGGTGTCGGAGATGTCGGGGGCAGCAGATTAGGGGTTATTAAGTGTAAGATTAGGGTTGTTTAGACTCGGGGTTCATGTTAGGGTGTTAGGTGTAGACATAAAAAGTATTTCCCCATAGGAATCAATGGGGCTGCGTTAGGAGCTGCAGGTTTTAGACTTTTTATCAGCTGGCTCTCCCCCATTGATTCCTATGGGGAAATCGTGCACGAGCACGTTTTACCAGCTCACCACTAACGTAAGCAGCGCTGGTATTAAGGTGAGATGTGGAGCAAAATTTTGTTCTACGCTCACTTTTTTGTGGCTAGTGGAGGGTTTGTAAAAACCCGTAATACCAGCGTTGTCTGTAAGTGAGCGGTGAGCATAAACTGCTCGTTAGCACCGCACAGCCTCTAACGCAAAACGCACAGCCTCTAAACGCGTAATCTAGGTGTCTGTTATTTTCCGTAATTTAGTGTTTGTTATTTTTTGTAACTTAATATTTTTTTGTTTTTGTATTTAGATACTTTGCAATTTTTAGTGTAGTGCTAAGATATTTTTAATGTGTAGTTTAATTTAATTAAATTAGTAGTTAGTTTAATTTTAGTTTAATTATTATATTAGTTTAATTGTTAGTTTAAACTTAGTTTAAGTTGACAGGTAAGTTTTAATTTAATTTAAGATAGAGAAATTGTGATTTTAATATAAAGTTAGGGGGTTGTTAGGTTTAGGGGTAAATAGTTTAATTTAGTTTATTTCAATGTGGGAGGCTTTCAGTTTAGCGGTTAATAGTTTAGTATATTTCGTTGTGGGGGCTTGCGGTTTAGTGGTTAATAGGTTTAGTATAGTGGCAGCGGTGTAGGGCTTAATAACTTTAGTATAGTGGGGGTGATGTGGGCGGACGGCAGATTAGGGGTTAATAATATTTAAATAGTGTTTGTGATGTGGGTGGGCAGCGGTTTAGGGGTTAAAAACTTTAGTATAGTGGTGAGGATGTCAAAGAGCGGCAGAAGAGGGGTTAATATTTTTTTAAAGTGGTGGCAATATCGGGAGCAGCAAATTAGGGGTTAATAAATGTATTATAGTATTTGCGATGTGGGAGGGCCTTGGTTTATGGGTTATTAGGTAGTTTATGGGTGTTAGTGTACTTTTTAACACTTTAGTTATGAGTTTTATGTTACAGCTTTGTAGCGAAAAACTAATAACTACTGACTTTAGATGTAGTTACAGATCTTGTCTTTTTAGGCTGTAACGCTCGCTTTTTAGACAGAACGGAAAACTCGTAATACCAGCGTTATGGGAATCCCATGGAAAAAAAAGTCATTTTTAGGAGTGTGGTACTGACGTTGCGTTACAGGTCTAAAAGGCTTGCGGTACACCTATACCCGCAAGACTTGTAATGGTTGCGTTAGGGAAAATGATGCGTTATGGGCCACAACACTGCTATTTGACTCATAACGCAAAACTCGTAATCTAGGTGAAAGAAAACAAACACAGGTTTCTTGAACAAAAATACTTCCCTCAAACACAATACTAAGTGCTGAAAGCCAACAGAAATAAAGACAAAAGCTAGCTGAATAAAAGGCTCAGAGTTACCTCTAAACTGTAAGAGTGGGCAGACCCTTATTATTGCCCCTAGAATGTAAGTTCTTAGGGCAAAATATCCCATTATATACATGTATAATACTTCTAAAATAACTGTAAGCTTCTAACAAATATAGCCACAAAAAAGTGCTGCCCCCTCCCAATCTGCTTCCCTAGGCAAGTGCCTTGATTGCCTTGGCCAAGATACGCCCCAGCATACTTCTAATACTTATTGTTACAAGTACAATAACAGTGCCAACAAAATAAGGTGATACGATAAAGATAAACATACTAAAATGTGTATTAGCAGCAAAAATGTATCTCGTGGATTATCTAGCAATGTCAGCATCTCAGCATTATCAAGCAGAGATTAGATAATTACATAATTATATCATTTAGTCTAATGCATTTTTCAGGTTGCTTATCTGTCATTGGCATTGTATATAACAGAGTGAGTCACTGATTAAAAATTACCACTTCCCATCAACATTGCCTACAGATTCAATTTTTAGCTAGGATATAGAAAATGAATACAACTATATATAATAAGCTAATTAATGCTTCATTAGGTATTTAACCCCTTGCAGGCCTGCAACAGAAAGCATTTAGTGAAATATGTCCAACATAAATTGTTCCCAAGCCAGGAGGCTCTATCATAATTCTAACGGCTAGATTTAGAGTTTTGTCGGTAACGACCCACGTAGCTAACGCTGGCTTTTTTCTGGCCGCACCTTTAAAATAACTCTGGTATTGAGAGTCCACAGAATGGCTGCGTTAGGCTCCAAAAAAGGAGCGTAGAGCATATTTAACGCCACTGCAACTCTCGATACCAGAGTTGATTACGGACGCGGCCAGCCTCAAAAACATGCTCGTGCACGATTCCCCCATAGGAAACAATGGGGCTGTTTGAGCTGAAAAAAAACCTAACACCTGCAAAAAAGCCGCGTTCAGCTCCTAACGCAGCCCCATTGTTTGCTATGGGGAAACACTTCCTACGTCTGCACCTAACACTCTAACATGTACCCCGAGTCTAAACACCCCTAACCTTACACTTATTAACCCCTAATCTGCCGCCCCCGCTATCGCTGACCCCTGCATATTATTATTAACCCCTAATCTGCCGCTCCGTAAACCGCTGCTACTTACATTATCGATATGTACCCCTAATCTGATGTCCCTAACACCGCCGACCCCTATATTATATTTATTAACCCCTAATCTGCCCCCCACAACGTCGCCTCCACCTGCCTACACTTATTAACCCCTAATCTGTCGAGCGGACCACACCGCTATTATAATAAAGTTATTAACCCCTAATCCGCCTCACTAATCCTATAATAAATAGTATTAACCCCTAATCTGCCCTCCCTAACATCGCCGACACCTAACTTCAAACATTAACCCCTAATCTGCCGACTGGAGCTCACCGCTATTCTAATAAATGTATTAACCCCTAAAGCTAAGTCTAACCCTAACACTAACACCCCCCTAAGTTAAATATAATTTAAATCTAACGAAATTAATTAACTCTTATTAAATAAATTATTCCTATTTAAAGCTAAATACTTACCTGTAAAATAAATCCTAATATAGCTACAACATAAATTATAATTATATTATAGCTATTTTAGGATTTATATTTATTTTACAGGTACAGGTACAATAACCAGGTACAATAGCTAAATTTGTTAAAATAATTACAAAATTACCTGTAAAATAAATCCTAACCTAAGTTACAATTAAACCTAACACTACACTATCAATAAATTAATTAAATAAAATACCTACAATTACCTACAATTAAACCTAACACTACACTATCAATACATTAATTAAATACAATATCTACAAATAAATACAATGAAATAAACTAACTAAAGTACAAAAAATAAAAAAGAACTAAGTTACAAAAAATAAAAAAATATTTACAAACATCAGAAAAATATTACAACTATTTTAAACTAATTACACCTACTCTAAGCCCCCTAATAAAATAACAAAGACCCCCAAAATAAAAAAAAGCCCTACCCTATTCTAAATTACTAAAGTTCAAAGCTCTTTTACCTTACCAGCCCTGAACAGGGCCCTTTGCGGGGCATGCCCCAAAGAATTCAGCTCTTTTGCCTGTAAAAAAAAACATACAATACCACCCCAACATTACAACCCACCACCCACATACCCCTAATCTAACCCAAACCCCCCTTAAATAAACCTAACACTAAGCCCCTGAAGATCTTCCTACCTTATCTTCACCATACCAGGTTCACAGATCGATCCAGAAGAGCTCCCCCGATGTCCTGATCCATGCCCAAGCAGGGGGCTGAAGATGTCCATGATCCGGCTGAAGTCTTCATCCAAGCGGGAGCTGAAGAGGTCCATGATCCGGCTGAAGTCATCATCCAAGCGGGAGCTGAAGAGGTCCATGATCCGGCTGAAGTCTTCTATCAACGGCATCTTCAATCTTCTTTCTTCCGGATCCATCTTGTAGACCTCCGACACGGAACATCCTGCTGGCCCGACGGACTACCGACGAATGAAGGCTCCTTTAAGGGACGTCATCCAAGATGGCGTCCCTCGAATTCCGATTGGCTGATAGGATTCTATCAGCCAATCGGAATTAAGGTAGGAAAATTCTGATTGGCTGATGGAATCAGCCAATCAGAATCAAGTTCAATTCGATTGGCTGATCGGATCGGCCAATCGGATTGAACTTGATTCTGATTGGCTGATTCCATCAGCCAATCAGAATTTTCCTACCTTAATTCCGATTGGCTGATAGAATCCTTTCAGCCAATCGGAATTCGAGGGAAGCCATCTTGGATGACATCCCTTAAAGGAGCCTTCATTCGTCGGTAGTCCGTCGGGCCAGCAGGATGTTCCGCGTCGGAGGTCTACAAGATGGATCCGGAAGAAAGAAGATTGAAGATGCCATTGATAGAAGACTTCAGCCGGATCATGGACCTCTTCAGCTCCCGCTTGGATGATGACTTCAGCCGGATCATGGACCTCTTCAGCTCCCGCTTGGATGAAGACTTCAGCCGGATCATGGACATCTTCAGCCCCCTGCTTGGGCTTGGATCAGGACATCGGAGGAGCTCTTCTGGATCGATTGGTGAACCTGGTATGGTGAAGATAAGGTAGGAAGATCTTCAGGGGCTTATTGTTAGGTTTATTTAAGGGGGGTTTGGGTTAGATTAGGGGTATGTGGGTGGTGGGTTGTAATGTTGGGGGGGGTATTGTATGGGTTTTTTTTTACAGGCAAAAGAGCTGAATTCTTTGGGGCATGCCCCGCAAAGGGCCCTGTTCAGGGCTAGTAAGGTAAAAGAGCTTTGAACTTTAGTAATTTAGAATAGGGTAGGGCATTTTTTTTATTTTGGGGGTATTTGTTATTTTATTAGGGGGCTTAGAGTAGGTGTAATTAGTTTAAAATTGTTGTAATATTTTTCTGATGTTTGTAAATATTTTTTTATGTTTTGTAACTTAGTTAGTTTATTTCATTGTATTTATTTGTAAATATTGTATTTAATTAATGTATTGATAGTGTAGTGTTAGGTTTAATTGTAGGTAATTGTAGGTATTTTATTTAATTAATTTATTGATAGTGTAGTGTTAGGTTTAATTGTAACTTAGGTTAGGATTTATTTTACAGGTAATTTTGTAATTATTTTAACTATTTTAGCTATTGTACCTGGTTAAAATAAATACAAAGTTACCCGTAAAATAAATATAAATCCTAAAATAGCTATAATATAATTATAATTTATATTGTAGTTATATTAGGATTTATTTTACAGGTAAGTATTTAGCTTTAAATAGGATTAATTTATTTAATAAGAGTTAATTTATTTCGTTAGATTTAAATTATATTTAATTTAGGGGGGTGTTAGTGTTAGGGTTAGACTTAGCTTTAGGGGTTAATAAATTTATTAGAATAGCGGTGAGCTCCAGTCGGCCGATTAGGGGTTAATGTTAATATTATATTTATTAACCCCTAATCTGCCCCCCACAACGTCGCCTCCACCTGCCTACGCTTATTAACCCCTAATCTGCCGAGCGGACCGCACCGCTATTATAATAAAGTTATTAACCCCTAATCCGCCTCACTAATCCTATAATAAATAGTATTAACCCCTAATCTGCCCTCCCTAACATCGCCGACACCTAACTTCAAACATTAACCCCTAATCTGCCGACTGGAGCTCACCGCTATTCTAATAAATGTATTAACCCCTAAAGCTAAGTCTAACCCTAACACTAACACCCCCCTAAGTTAAATATAATTTAAATCTAACGAAATTAATTAACTCTTATTAAATAAATTATTCCTATTTAAAGCTAAATACTTACCTGTAAAATAAATCCTAATATAGCTACAACATAAATTATAATTATATTATAGCTATTTTAGGATTTATATTTATTTTACAGGTACAGGTACAATAACCAGGTACAATAGCTAAATTTGTTAAAATAATTACAAAATTACCTGTAAAATAAATCCTAACCTAAGTTACAATTAAACCTAACACTACACTATCAATAAATTAATTAAATAAAATACCTACAATTACCTACAATTAAACCTAACACTACACTATCAATACATTAATTAAATACAATATCTACAAATAAATACAATGAAATAAACTAACTAAAGTACAAAAAATAAAAAAGAACTAAGTTACAAAAAATAAAAAAATATTTACAAACATCAGAAAAATATTACAACTATTTTAAACTAATTACACCTACTCTAAGCCCCCTAATAAAATAACAAAGACCCCCAAAATAAAAAAAAGCCCTACCCTATTCTAAATTACTAAAGTTCAAAGCTCTTTTACCTTACCAGCCCTGAACAGGGCCCTTTGCGGGGCATGCCCCAAAGAATTCAGCTCTTTTGCCTGTAAAAAAAAACATACAATACCACCCCAACATTACAACCCACCACCCACATACCCCTAATCTAACCCAAACCCCCCTTAAATAAACCTAACACTAAGCCCCTGAAGATCTTCCTACCTTATCTTCACCATACCAGGTTCACAGATCGATCCAGAAGAGCTCCCCCGATGTCCTGATCCATGCCCAAGCAGGGGGCTGAAGATGTCCATGATCCGGCTGAAGTCTTCATCCAAGCGGGAGCTGAAGAGGTCCATGATCCGGCTGAAGTCATCATCCAAGCGGGAGCTGAAGAGGTCCATGATCCGGCTGAAGTCTTCTATCAACGGCATCTTCAATCTTCTTTCTTCCGGATCCATCTTGTAGACCTCCGACACGGAACATCCTGCTGGCCCGACGGACTACCGACGAATGAAGGCTCCTTTAAGGGACGTCATCCAAGATGGCGTCCCTCGAATTCCGATTCGCTGATAGGATTCTATCAGCCAATCGGAATTAAGGTAGGAAAATTCTGATTGGCTGATGGAATCAGCCAATCAGAATCAAGTTCAATTCGATTGGCTGATCGGATCGGCCAATCGGATTGAACTTGATTCTGATTGGCTGATTCCATCAGCCAATCAGAATTTTCCTACCTTAATTCCGATTGGCTGATAGAATCCTTTCAGCCAATCGGAATTCGAGGGAAGCCATCTTGGATGACATCCCTTAAAGGAGCCTTCATTCGTCGGTAGTCCGTCGGGCCAGCAGGATGTTCCGCGTCGGAGGTCTACAAGATGGATCCGGAAGAAAGAAGATTGAAGATGCCATTGATAGAAGACTTCAGCCGGATCATGGACCTCTTCAGCTCCCGCTTGGATGATGACTTCAGCCGGATCATGGACCTCTTCAGCTCCCGCTTGGATGAAGACTTCAGCCGGATCATGGACATCTTCAGCCCCCTGCTTGGGCTTGGATCAGGACATCGGAGGAGCTCTTCTGGATCGATTGGTGAACCTGGTATGGTGAAGATAAGGTAGGAAGATCTTCAGGGGCTTATTGTTAGGTTTATTTAAGGGGGGTTTGGGTTAGATTAGGGGTATGTGGGTGGTGGGTTGTAATGTTGGGGGGGGTATTGTATGGGTTTTTTTTTACAGGCAAAAGAGCTGAATTCTTTGGGGCATGCCCCGCAAAGGGCCCTGTTCAGGGCTAGTAAGGTAAAAGAGCTTTGAACTTTAGTAATTTAGAATAGGGTAGGGCATTTTTTTTATTTTGGGGGTATTTGTTATTTTATTAGGGGGCTTAGAGTAGGTGTAATTAGTTTAAAATTGTTGTAATATTTTTCTGATGTTTGTAAATATTTTTTTATGTTTTGTAACTTAGTTAGTTTATTTCATTGTATTTATTTGTAAATATTGTATTTAATTAATGTATTGATAGTGTAGTGTTAGGTTTAATTGTAGGTAATTGTAGGTATTTTATTTAATTAATTTATTGATAGTGTAGTGTTAGGTTTAATTGTAACTTAGGTTAGGATTTATTTTACAGGTAATTTTGTAATTATTTTAACTATTTTAGCTATTGTACCTGGTTAAAATAAATACAAAGTTACCCGTAAAATAAATATAAATCCTAAAATAGCTATAATATAATTATAATTTATATTGTAGTTATATTAGGATTTATTTTACAGGTAAGTATTTAGCTTTAAATAGGATTAATTTATTTAATAAGAGTTAATTTATTTCGTTAGATTTAAATTATATTTAATTTAGGGGGGTGTTAGTGTTAGGGTTAGACTTAGCTTTAGGGGTTAATAAATTTATTAGAATAGCGGTGAGCTCCAGTCGGCCGATTAGGGGTTAATGTTTGAAGTTAGGTGTTGGCGATGTTAGGGAGGGCAGATTAGGGGTTAATACTATTTATTATAGGGTTAGTGAGGCGGATTAGGGGTTAATAACTTTATTATAATAGCGGTGCGGTCCGCTCGGCAGATTAGGGGTTAATAAGCGTAGGCAGGTGGAGGCGACGTTGTGGGGGGCAGATTAGGGGTTAATAAATATAATATAGGGGTCGGCGGTGTTAGGGGCAGCAGATTAGGGGTACATAAGGATAACGTAGGTGGCGGCGCTTTGCGGTCAGCAGATTAGGGGTTAATTATTGTAGGTAGCTGGCGGCGACGTTGTGGGGGGCAGGTTAGGGGTTAATAAATATAACATAGGGGTCGGCGGTGTTAGGGGCAGCAGATTAGGGGTACATAAGGATAACGTAGGTGGCGGCGCTTTGCGGTCGGCAGATTAGGGGTTAGTTATTGTAGGTAGCTGGCGGCGACGTTGTGGGGGGCAGGTTAGGGGTTAATAAATATAACATAGGGGTCGGCGGTGTTAGGGGCAGCAGATTAGGGGTACGTAAGTATAACGTAGGTGGCGGTCGGCAGATTAGGGGTTAAAAAAATTTAATCGAGTGTCGGCGATGTGGGGGGGGGGCCTCGGTTTAGGGGTACATAGGTAGTTTATGGGTGTTAGTGTACTTTAGAGTACAGTAGTTAAGAGCTTTATAAACCGGCGTTAGCCCAGAAAGCTCTTAACTACTGACTTTTTTCCTGCGGCTGGAGTTTTGTCGTTAGATGTCTAACGCTCACTTCAGACACGACTCTAAATACCGGAGTTAGAAAGATCCCATTGAAAAGATAGGATACGCAATTGACGTAAGGGGATCTGCGGTATGGAAAAGTCGCGGCTGAAAATTGAGCGTTAGACCCTTTTTTGAGTGACTCCAAATACCGGAGGTAGCCTAAAACCAGCGTTAGGAGCCTCTAACGCTGGTTTTCACGGCTAACGCCAAACTCCAAATCTAGGCCAAAGTTAGCTACTTCCTAGGCAGGGAATGCAAGCAGTTAGCCTTCAAACTCCGCCAAACCTATTACGAAGGTGACAATGGTTTGACTGTAGCAGAATTTTTGTGAGAAAACTTAAACGTTAAACTAACAGAACATATATTTTATCGATTAAATCGCTTAACAATACTACCTATAACAATACCAATACCATTGCGGAAACCTTTCAGATGTACTATCAAAACCTATACAATTTACCTAACACACACCACAAGTTCAGAAGATCTAGGCGACGCAGCAAATCTAATAGATCATTACTTATCAGCTATCCCTATTCCCAAAATATCCAAGGAACAACAAAACCTTCTGGACAGCACATTCACACTTAAATCTTAAACAAAAATGTTGGCATTTTCCTAAATATAGAGCCATCAAGTGTTTGTTTGAAATATTTTAGTAATAATGACTCTCACATTATTATTTATCATGCACACTATGGGAAATTATACAAAATTCCACCTTTTTCATGTTTCTTTGTTTGTTTCTGCAAAATAAAGCTATTTTCTAAAGGTGGTTGATTGTCTGAAAAAACAAGTATTGCCTGTGTGAGCCACTCACAGAAAAATCACTGAAATTAAAGGGACACTGAATCCAATTTTTTTTCTTTCGTGATTCAGATAGAGCATGCGATTTTAAGCACCTTTCTAATTTACTTCTATTATCACATTTTCTTCGTTCTCTTGCTATCTTTATTTGAAAAAGAAGGCATCTAAGCTTTTTTTTGGTTCAGAACTCTGGACAGAGCTTTTTTATTGGTGGATGAATTTATCCACCAATCAGCAAGAACAACCCAGGTTGTTCACAAAAAATGGCCGGCATCTAAACTTACATTCTTGCATTTCAAATAAATATAACAAGAGAAAGAAGAACATTTGATAATAGGAGTAAATTAGAAAGTTGCTTAAAATTCCATACTCTATCTGAATCACGAAAGAAAAATTTGGGTTCAGTGTCCCTTTAAGTAAGTGCAGAGTGAAAAATAAATGCATTAGCATAGGAGTGTAAAAAATATTGCAGTGTTTAAGGTGTTACATATTTTACTCTTCACACCCAACCAACTAGCTGAATGAAAGACCATACTAAACAAACTGTATATTTAAATGGATTTGACCTAATATACACCTAGATTACGAGTTTTGCGTTAGAGGCTGTGCGGTGCTAACGAGCAGTTTATGCTCACCGCTCACTTACAGACAGCGCTGGTATTACGAGTTTTTACAAACCAGACAAGAAGTGAGCGTTGAGCAAAATTTTGTTCATTACCACACTCCAATACCAGCGCTGCTTACGTTAGCGGTGAGCTGGTGTAACGTGCTCGTGCACGATTTCCCCATAGGAATCAATGGGGAGAGCCTGCTGAAAAAAGTCTAACACCTGCAATAAAGCAGCGTAAAACTCCCTAACGCAGCCCCATTGATTCCTATGGGGAAATAAAATTTATGTTTACACCTAACACCCTAACATGAACCCCGAGTCTAAACAACCCTAATCTTACACTTATTAACCCCTAATCTGCCGTCCCTGACATTGCGACACCTACATTATATTATTAACCCCTAATCTGTCGCTCCGGACACCGCCGCCACCTACATTATATTTATGAACCCCTAATCTGCTGCCCCCAACATCACCAACACCTACATACTATTTATTAACCCCTAATCTGCCGCCCCCAATGTTGTCGCAACCTACCTAAACTTATTGATCCCTAATCTGCTGCCCCTAACGTCGCCGCCACTATAATAAACATATTAACCCCTAAACCGTCGCACTCCCGCATCGCAAACATTTGTTAAATATTATTAACCCCTAATCTGCCGTCCCTAACATTGCCGCCACCTACCTACATTTATTAACACTTAATCTGCCGCTCCCAACGTTGCCGCCACTATTCTACATTTATTAACCCCTAAACCTAACTCTAACCGTAACCCTAACCCCTATTAACTTAAATATAATTTAAATAAATCTAAATAAAATTACTATAATTAACTAAATTATTCCTATTTAAAACTAAATACTTACCTATAAAATAAACCCTAAGCTAGCTACAATATAACTAATAGTTACATTGTAGCTAGCTTAGGTTTTATTTTTATTTTACAGGCAAGTTTGTATTTATTTTAACTAGGTAGAATAGTTACTAAATAGTTATTAACTATTTAATAAACTACCTAGCTAAAATAAATACAAATTTACCTGTAAAATAAAATCTAACCTAAATTACACTAACACCTAACACTACACTATAATTAAATTAATTCCCTAAATTAAATACAATTCAATAAAATTAGCTAAAGTACAAAAAAAAAACACTAAATTACAGAAAATAATAAACAAATTACAAGATTTTTAAACTAAATTACACCTAATCTAATCCCCCTAACAAAATAAAAAAGCCCCCCCAAAATAAAAAAGCCCTACCCTACACTAAATTACAAATAGCCATTAAAAGGGCCTTTTGCGGGGCATTGCCCCAAAGTAATCAGCTCTTTTACCTGTAAAAAAAATTACAAATCCCCCCCAACATCAGCCAATAGGATTTTTTCTACCTTAATTCCGATTGGCTGATAGAATTCTATCAGCCAATCAGAATTGAAGGGACGCCATCTTGGATGACGTCACTTAAAGGAACCGTCATTAAGTAAGAAGACTTTGTTGGAAGAGGATGCTCTGCGCCGCATGTCTTGAAGATGGATCTGCTCCGCGCCGGATGGATGAAGACTTCTGCCTGTCTGCAGGACCACTTCGCCCGGCTTGGATGAAGACTTCTCCCGGCTTTGTTGAGGACTTCGACCCGGTTGGATGAAGACTTCTCCTGGTAAGGTGATCTTCAAGGGGTTAGTGTAAGGTTTTTTTAAGGGGGTATTGGGTGGGTTTTAGAGTAGGATAGGTTGTGTGGGTGTTGGGTTTTAATGTTGGGGGGGATTTGTAAAAAAATTTACAGGTAAAAGAGCTGATTACTTTGGGGCAATGCCCTGCAAAAGGCCCTTTTAAGGGCTATTTGTAATTTAGTTTAGGGTAGGGCTTTTTTTTATTTTGGGGGGGCTTTTTTATTTTGTTAGGGGGATTAGATTAGGTGTAATTAGTTTAGAAATCTTGTAATTTGTTTATTATTTTCTGTAATTTAGTGTGGGGGGTTTGTACTTTAGCTAATTTTATTTAATTTTATTTAATTGTATTTAATTTAGGGAATTAATTTAATTATAGTGTAGTGTTAGGTGTTAGTGTAATTTAGGTTAGGTTTTATTTTACAGGTAAAATTGTCTTTATTTTAACTAGGTAGTTATTAAATAGTTAATAACTATTTAGTAACTATTCTACCTAGTTAAAATAAATACAAACTTGCCTGTAAAATAATAAAAATAAACCCTAAGCTAGCTACAATATAACTATTAGTTATATTGTAGCTATCTTAGGGTTTATTTTATAGGTAAGTATTTAATTTGAAATAGGAATAATTTAATTGATGATAGTTATTTTTATTTAGATTTATTTAAATTATATTTAAGTTAGGGGGTGTTAGGGTTAGGGTTAAACTTAGATTTAGGGGTTAATAACTTTAATATAGTGGCGGCGACGTTGGAGGCGGCAGATTAGGGGTTAATAAATGTAGGTAGGTGTTGGAGATGTTAGGGACGGCAGATTAGGGGTTAATAATATTTAACTAGTGTTTGCGATGCGGGAGTGCGGCGGTTTAGGGGTTAATATATTTATTATATTGGCAGCGATGACCAGTTCGGCAGATTCGGGGTTAAAAATTTTATTTCAGTGTTTGCAATGTGGGGAGGGCCTCGGTTTAGGGGTTAATAGGTAGTTTATGGGTGTTAGTGTACTTTTTAGCACTTTAGTTAAGAGTTTTATGCTACGGCTTTGTAGTGTAAAACTCTTAACTACTGACTTTAAAATGCAGTACCATTCTTGACAGGAGAGGGTCTACCGCTCACTTTTTGGCAGACTTGTTTTACCGGCGCTATGCAAGTCCCATTGAAAAAAGAGGATACGCAATTTACGTAAGTGGATTTGCGGTATTTACAAGTCTGGCCAAAAAAGTGAGCGGTATACATGTACCTGCAAGACTTGTAATACCAGCGGGCGTTAAAAAGCAGTGTTAGGACCGGCGAACGCTGCTTTTTAAGACAAACGCACAACTCGTAATCTAGCCAATATTCCTTTAGACAAAAAAAAATGCCTATGTATTTAAAAGCTGCTCTTTCATTTGGATGAAAGAAAATGTTTGAATGCACTGTTCCTTTAATTAATTATTTTTCTACAAATCTATGCTATATATCTGCAATCAAAAATGAATTCTTTATTATCGATTTAAAAAGAAAGATTATCTTCAAAAACTTTTAACTTAAAAAAATAATAATAATTGTTAAGATTACCCCGAATTTGGGCCCACACACTAAAATAGGTTTGTCACCCCTGCATTTTAACATTATAGTGACAGTCAGTATCCTATGGCTGTCCCTTACAATGCTGCTTTCACTATAAACGTTCCTATAGGAGTCATACAACCATAAAACATAAAAACACGTTTGGCCTGTTAGAGGGTGAATAGACACCTTTAGCAGTGTGTGTGTGAATAGGGTGAATATCTTTTTTGCATAATAGATAAACAATAGTTACAGCTATTTGGTGTTTTTTGTCCTGTCTACAGTAGTAGTGTGTCCAGTGTTTATTCATGATGGTGTCATCATGTTGGTTTAGGCAACTATCTTTAATATTTATATTATTCCAGTTCTAGCACGTAGTTGAAATGCTGCTTTTTTTTTTTAACTATTTTGCATAGTTTGTTTATTTTATTTAATCTGCTATGTTTTCAAACACAAACGCTATAGTATACTAATATATATATATATATATATATATATATATAT